>NC_081414.1:586200475-586500475 GCF_030272615.1 Cryptomeria japonica | reverse complement strand
TGCTAGTTTTCCCTATGCGACCCAAGCTTTCTTTGGAGATTCTATATCTAATTATGATTGATATGTTGCTTTGAATTGGAATCTCTCTTGCGATATCTCCATCCCTCTCCATAAGATGAAGTAGTACATGGACAATGTTGCTTGGAAGGCTCCTCCGAGGGACTAGATCAAAATCAACATTGATGGGGCAACCAAGGGAAACTCGAGGCCTATTGGATGTGGGGGAGTGGTTTGTCATCAAAATGATAGGTTTGTTTTTGTGGTGGCCCTCCCATTGGGTACTCAGACAAACCACTACAACGTCGTAAATTGTACACCTTTATTAGTGTGTCTAATTTCACACTCTCCTAGCATCCATTTTAGTATTTCCCCTTCCTCTATGCATTATAGGACCTTTATTTTAATTAATTAATATTTAATTCAAAATTATGGGTCTTATTCCATTTTATTACATCATCACACTCTTATTTGGGCCCTTAATTCTAGGTGTGCCCTTTATCATTTTATCTTCATTTATCCTTAATCCTACCCTAATTTCAACTCTCAAAGCATATTTTGCATATGTACACATATTGGTTTGAGCCATTGAGCTTGATTTAGCATTAGAATCATGATATCTTGCATCTATTGAAATTTAGAAAAAAATTGATAGGACCATGGCACCCACCACCATGGTCCTACACTTTTTTCCCCAAATTTTGAGAGGATAATTGGGTCTTCTTATCCTATTCAAATCTAGCTCCATGCGATAATATATTAATTCTAATTTAGTCTAAAGGTGATTTAAAATATTAAATCCCTATATAAGTCATCCTTCTCAACTCATTTTCATCTAACAATATAAGCATCATAAGTAGACATATCCTAGCATTCTTGCATCCGTGAAACATTTATTATCAAGCATTTTCAGAGATCTTCAAGGTTGTGTATTTATCCTTCAACCATTATGGAGAAAAATTACATCAATATTATGCAAACATGTGTGTGTGTGATTAGGGATTTCATTTTTTCATACTATTTCAATACAACATATGTGATTACATTCAAAGAGAAAAGCATCATCATCAACAATTTCAGATTTGAGGTATCTTTCCTTAAGTAATTATTTTAGTATTTGCATTATTTCATTCAAGGTTAATTCCTAAACAAAGGTTTGGATTAGGCAAACCCCTATTCCCAACAATTTACCCCTTTTAATTGAGTGCAGGAATAGGTACAAAGTTGTGTTCACAAGGATCGACCGTACTCACAGAGACAAACAGGTTCATCTTTCGACAATGAGAAATTTGGAGGACTAGGGCAACCACCACCATGGTCCTAAAAAATCAAGCCAAACTTCTAGGAAAAAATCCAAAACATATTCCTTTGGCCATATTTAGGTTGGTGTCTCTATATGATTACTATAGCTCACTGTTTATGCCCGATCTCTTCAATAATCACCCATTTTACCCTAATTTCAGCATTTTCACAATTCAACTTAGAAACAAAGAATCGAACCCCAACTAGTGAATCTAATAAAAAATATTAGCCATTTCCTTACTTGGGTTGAGGTTAGATCTATTTCATTCACCCATCTTTCAATGTAAAGGCTAATTTGGTTCATTAGTGGTCTTATCATATTTGGTGAAACCCTAGTTCCAAATTACACCTCTACATTTTGGTGAACCTGACTTCTTCCATGCTAATTTCTTATTTGTGTTCTCAGATCTGATTTGTATACATTTTGTATTGCAAATTTGCACTCATAGATCAAATTTTCAATTAAAAATATAAATTAAGAGGTTAAATTCATAAAAACCCCTATTTATTTTCCTAATATTGACTTGTGGACTGCATAATTGTTTAATTGTGTTTTCAAATCTAGTCCATTCTTCCATTGCATCTTCTAATTTGCATATTTCAAAACAAGTAAAAATACAAAAAAAAAATAATGTAGTTCTTTCATGCATTGTTATGTGTGTTTAGATTAATCCCTTTTATGATTTATTTCATTACATTCGATTCTTTTATTGAAAGTTTCCTTTTTCTTGAATTAGAAAAATTTCAAATTTCTTTTTGCAAGAGGATGCCCTTAAGTTGTAAGGATTTAAGATATATGAAAAACCCCTTTATGAGTCTTTCAATGATTCCTCTCCCAAAGTTTCTCTCCTTAAAGAGGACATATTGATGCAAGAAAATATTTTTAACACTTCTCTCAATGATCTCCCTATTTGGGATGAACCATTGGAGAATGGTGTGGATTATTCTCTTAATACGTTCCTCCTCCATGAGGGTACCTTGTGAAAGAGGATGGTATTATGGAAAAATAAGGTGATATGAGTGACAATTCCTTTAATATCACCTTGTTGGCAATATGGATGAATTGATTATGTGTTGCATTGATGTTTTGTCATTGATGTCAACACTAGCTAATATGGTTGGTTATCGGCAGATAGGTTTTGGTTACCGGTAGAAGATCTTGTGTTATTGGTATGGGTTTAAGGTTTAATTGGCAGATCTTTCACTAAGAAACCTTGACAGAATGCTAAGTGTTGTTGATGCAGCTTCTAGATGGAATTCAGGATGCAGGAGGTGATCCTTGATTGTGCTTCAATTGATTGAAGACATCACTTTGGCATGGTGGACCCAGATTAGGTCTAGTACCTATCTAGGTTATGGACCGGTATCATGTTAACGTGTTCTCTACACATTACCAGGATGATTTATGGATTGGTTATTGTTGTTTTGGTCTTAAGCTGACATGGCATATCATTCTAATATGGATGTATGTAATGATCTTATTGGAATATCTTTTAGGTGGCCGACCTAATTGGTTTAGGCCTTAGGGTTTGTATAAATTGATGTAAGATCTTATTTCATATCATGGGATATGGTATGGGAATGAAATAAGTGTGTCGTGGTCATGGAATGCAATATCATATGTGAAGGATATTTGGTCGATCATAGGTGATCGAATTGGGTTTAAGGAAGAGGTCAAAGGCCTCTTATATTGAGCTTAACCGGAACTATAATCAGGCATGGTAGATGTTATCTCTAGCAGTTCATTATCCTGGATTGTTGTCCAATTATCTTGAGGTGGTTGTTCAACCCAACAATAATAATAATAACTCTAGTTGAAGTCTCAACCTGAAGTTTGGACATTCACTTGGTAAAGTCACTATTTCCATAGCTAGTGTTCATTTGATTGTCAACCCAGGGACGTAATACTTGAAATGGGTATGCACTATATATGCACTAAGTTCCTGCAACGGCTACTCTGCATTACTGCAACAACTAACATTATGCGGAAAAGATAAGCAAGAATTGAAACTATTGAAAGGCTACAAGAAAACTTCTGCATAAATTCATAAAAGCAATACTGGCTAAGTTCAATGCTAATAAACAAAAATTACTCTATTTTGGTTTGGCTGCAGGAACAGTCAGTGGATCTATTTCCAGTGGTTGTAGGAACAATTAATGCAAGAACATCTACTGCAGCTAGGGAAAGAAAACTAATCTTAACAAATGCACAGGAACACTCACCAAGTGGGCCCCCTTGGGTGAGTGATTCCAGGCTTCCCAAAAAAACAACTCTAAATGCTCAGAATAACATATTTTTATTCATCGTTCTTTGGAAGTCATTACATGATTCAATATGAAAAGAAACTCAAAAACACTTGTGAAAATCCTCTACACTTCTTTCTCTCTTCTCTTTTCTATCTAACCTCTGAGAAGAGATAAAGAGCTTATTTTTAAAAGAAATCATCTACTGTAGACAACACAAATCACACCGAAGAGAAGAGGTAGATAATTGATCAAGAAAGGAGATAGCTGGAGTTATGCTACAGGAAATGCGGATCTAAACCAAACCACAGTCATAATATACTGTGGTGGTATTTACAACATCAATGTCCACTTGAGTTAGACATCGGTAGTATCGCGTGATTGCTTCTCTTGTGTCGTTCCTTATGCTTTTTAGTATTTATGTTTTTCAATCCTTCAGTCATCTTCTTGAGTATCTCTTCCTGCAACTGGCATGATAGGCGAGCTAAAATCGCAAAATCATTTATTCCCTGCACTTCAAAATAAATAACATACATACGTATTTTGATTAATCGGGACATCTATTATTTTCACACATGATATTGCCCTAAACAATCCGCATGGCAACAGGAATAAATGACATGGTTGCAGGAATAAACTGGCAAAGACAAAACATGTTTTAATAGGTTCATGCTAACATCTGAAATACATATAGTAAACTTCCAATACATCATTACTACTATGTAAATCAAAATATGACAAAAGCTCAAGAGTTCTAAGGATAAAAATATGACAATGTCTCAACTCATCATGCCCCCCAGCTTTAAGATGTTGTTGATCCTCCAGCAAGAGGAAAATTTCTGATTCTTGCACTAACTCTTAGGTCACCAATGGTTCCTTGACCTGTTCCTCCTGAAGCTAAAATCCAGTAAAATCCTTTCATCTTTTCCAACTTGGACCATCTGGCTTCTTTTGTAACTGCTTCATAGGGCTTATCTGTTACTACTTACTACGTTGCTATTAGTTTTATGTCCAAAGTCATTCTATATATACTCTAGTCGGTTATTACTACCGAAACATTCAGTCGATAAGCACAGTGCAGTCAGTTATAAAGAAAATGTAGTCACAGAGCCCAGTATACACCGAGCTGTCTACCTAGTAACACTCTATGTCTACCGAGCAGCAATAATGATACACCGAGTGAAACATGTTACCAGATTCATTGAACCTAGACACACATGTGGAAACGTGTTACAAGATCCAGGAACAAAGAACCGTTATCACATTGGAAATTGCACTTAAAGATTGTGTATGATTTTGAGGTCATCTATCCAATGAAATATTTTGTATGGTTATTCATTCGATAAATCATGTTTGTAAGATCGAAGCAATGAACCAGATCACCGACATAAGAGATCTATTTATACAACATGAATTGGGATCAAATGTGTATGTGTGTATGAGTGTGAAGACAAACATATGTGAAAAGTAAAATCATGGGAAAGCATTGAGTGTTATGACTATTACAGAGACACAGAGGTCACCGAGAAGGATTTCAGAGAATAGTCAAGGAATAGAGTAAACAGAAGGGTTTACCGAGTTAATCTATGGGTTACTGAGGTATGCTATAAGCAAGGTAATCTCATTTTGAGCACATAGAATCTTCTATAACATTTCAAATGTGAAGTTGTAGATATTTGTAAAGATTTTATTGTAATATTTTGAGTTGTAAGAAAAACCTTTAACAGGGTAAAAGCTCTAACAAAGTCTATAAATTGTAAAGCCTTTAACCAGATGCATCATTTAGAATAAGTGTTGTAAAATCCTTTAGCAAGGTAGATCTAACAATCTTGATACTCCTAACAGGGTAAGCTATCAGAAATAGCTAAACATGTAGCTCTAACCGAGCACCCTTTATTATTGCAGTAGTGAAGTTGTGGGTGCCATCCCCACTACAGTTTTTCTCTCTAACCAAGAGTTTCTGCATAACCAAAATATATGTGTCATGGAGTGAATCATGTATGATTTTTATTTATTTGTTTTAGCTTTATGTTATGTTACAACAGTTTTTGGTTTATGCATAACAGTAAAGTTATTGTTGAAGAAAGGATTTGAAGTACTGATTCACCCCTCCCCTCTCGGTACATTAGCTTTCCATATTGGGCCTAACAATTGGTATCAGAGCTCCAATCTTGGAAAAGGGTTTAACAACCTAAAGAAAAAGATCTTATCAATGGAAGGCTATAAACAATCTTGGAGAATTTTGTATTTACAAGAAGAGTTGGATCATGCTAATCAAGTGATTGCAGACATGCAAAGGCAAATGCAAAAATAATTGAAAGTCAGAAGAAGGTTATCTAATGATCTATAGGACTCTCAAGAGTTAGTGGAACAGATTGAGACATCATCTGAGAACAGTATATCTGAAGAGACTGAAGAGATGATTGGAGAACTGAAAGAAAAGAACAAAGAACTGACTGATCAACTAAAAGCAATGAAAAGAGGACATGAACATTTCAGCACACAGATGACTGAAAATCTGGATGCATTGAGGACAACTGAGGATAAAGTAAGAGATCTAGAAAGAGAAAAATAACAGCTTGAAGCATTAGTGTCTGAAAAGAATGATGAAATCACTAGGATGACTGGAATACAAAGTAATCTGTCAGATCAATTGGGTTATGCACATCATGAAGAAAATCTGAAGGATAATGAGAATCAAGCATTAAAACTTGAACTATCAATATTGACCGATGAACTTGAAACAGAGAAGAAATCCAAAGAAACACTGAAAAAGAGTTATGATGCATCAAAGATGTTGGATGAGCAACTGAATACAAGAAGACCCAACAAAGATGTAGGACTCGGTTACAAAGGAAAAGACTCTACTGAGAAGGGAATCCACACCACCGAGAGAGGAGAATCATCAAAGCAAGCTGGAAACAAGAAGAACTTCAAAGGAAAGAAACCTATTTGCAACTACTGTGGAAATCAAGGTCATACTGCCAACTTGTGCCAAATAAGAAAAGGTAAGCAACCGAATGTCATTAGGTCTAATGGTTATTGTAAGAATTGCAATAAATATGGTCACACATCTAACCAATGTAGGATAAAGTCTATTAATAATTATCAGAAGGAAAAATTCAAAGGGTTTTGTAAAAACTGCAATAGATATGGACACAGTACCGAGAAGTGTTGGTTTAAGCAAAAGAACTATATGTAGTCTACACACCGAGCAAATACTGGAAGCTACCGAACTCACACAGATCCTTACCAATAATATTCTGCAGTACCATGGGATTACAATACAAGGATATGGTGTGAATGTTGTGGAAGATATGGACATATAAGTGCCAACTTCTTTATAAGGTTTGGAATGAAAAATCGAAGATCATGGAGAAATACTAGTATGGCATGTTTTCATTGTCACAAAGTTGGACACTTGGCTGGAGATTGTAGAGATCAACCTAGAGGAGACATTGAAGAAATAAAAGGCAAATTACAGATGATTTGGAAAAAGAAGGAAATTGTGTCAAATGAAGAAAGCACCTTACCTACCGAGTTAGGTGCACCTATTCCAAATTAATCGGTAAAGGTATGAAGGGACTGCATTCTCTCAAGGTTAAATCTTAATAGTTCCTATTTTATCATGTACTTAATTCAAAATCTGCATAGCTAAAGATGCATTAGGAAATTTGAATCTTTATCAAGTCTTTTGGAAACCTGTCTAGTCAGTAAATACAGGAAGTCTGGCTATTCGATAAAAGCATAAAAAGGAAGTGGTACCGAGTGCATTTAATGTCTTTTGACCTAACTGCACGAAGCCCGATAAGGTATATTGTGTACTTAAAGCACCTTGCACGGTCATTTTACACTTACCAATTTTTCAAGAAAGAAGAGCAAAGCAATTCAAAGGTGATCAAACCTCCTACAAAGTGAAATTCAAGGTATTTACACATCGATCTCAAGCATTTCTAAAAGCTAGCTACTGGGAAATATCAGTTGTGAATATCTATTTTACATTTGCTAAGTGGGAAGCGTCTGTCGTTTAAAAGTTTTCAAACCCTAAGGATCTTTTGTTAAGTGATTACCCGAAATCTGCAATGGCACTTAAGATCCAAAAGCCCATTGTTGTTGAGAACATTGAAAAGCCCTCACTAAAATACCCTTTAACTCCCAAAGTAGCATCTGAACCGGATGATAAAACTGCATTTTCACTCATTCCGGATAAGGTTTTACTAGTTGAGGATGTTATATTCTTCACTAAGTGTCATGTTGAGGAACTAGGTCATGTTGAGATCAAGGACACATATGATGAATTGTGTACCAATGGGAAATTGGATAGTAAGTATGAACACATTAAAATCAAGGGATTGACCGAAGCCCTAACCTATCCCCGTGTCTTCAAACCCCAATGGGTCAAGTTTATTCTGAGCAGAGTTCATGATGATTTCATGTGGTTAGAGGAGCAACTATTCAAAATCACCAAGGAAATTATTCATTTGATCACCGATTACCCTATTTTTGATCATGCCTGAGCTCAGAAAATGATATCACAAAAGGAATTGATCACTTTAACCAGAGTTGAATCTGATTGCAGAGGACTAAAATTGAACAATATGATAGATGCAGAGCTGAAGTTTGCCATTAGAGTAATAGGTTATTGTTTCTTTCAATCGGCAAGGGAAAACAGTGTACCATGTGCAGCAGTCAACTTAGCATATAAAATTGTGAAGAAAGGAATGAAAATTGATCTTTGTGAAGTATTGTTGAAAAAACTGTTTGAGAATCTAAACACCATAAGGAAGCTGAAGAAGAACAACTCGACTAACACTCTGAAGTTTGGATCACTTCTAGTATATGCATGTTTTTCTATTTTGAGAAATTATTTCCATCAGTCGGTAATGTAGTTTGGGAGCTACATCGACCAATCACCCATCAAATCAATGACTTCATCAAATGGCTAGGTGATAACTTTAATGATATTATGGATGATTACTTTAGCAAGTTTCAGGAAAAGATGCATAACAGGTATAGAATTCCACCCCAGTTAGTAGAGAAATACAAGGATGACATATGCTTTGAAGTAGACACCAACTACTGCTATATTAATGTTGTGAAACCGAGAACTCAATCTTTGCCACCTATGGGTTATGAGATTGATTTTGACATCACACAATAGCAGATAGAAGCTTTTCTTACATTACCAAGGCATGCTACCGAGCTGAGATACGATACATATGAAGAAATTAAAGAGAAAGTTAAGATGAGTATTGTAGTACCCAAGGCTACAAGGAAATCAACAAAAATGATCAAAGCATTAACGAAGAAATTTGGAGAAGGTTCTTCCTCCACACCTATCAAGGGCACTATAGTCATCACCAAGGAGGAATCTGAAGCCCAAGAGGTAGCTATTACATTGAGCATCGAGTTGCCTAAAGGAAAAGTTTTGAAAGGGAAGAAACAAGATACATCAAAGGTATCACCGAATCCTTCAGTAAAGCGCCCAAACACAAGATCATTTGCAGCATCACTGAGTAAGAAACCAAAGAATGTTGGCACACCAAAGGTAACAAAAACTTTTTAAGAAATCTACTTGGATACTCATTTTGACTAAAGAGTCCAGTGACACCAAATCTGAAGATGCAAGCAAATTTCAAATTGTTAAGAGCAAAAAGGAAGAAGTACATAGTGTTGATAATTTTTGTGCTAATCTGAAGCAATATGGTGGATTTGGAGCATTCAGATATGTTAAATATGAATCCAAATCTGATGATGAAAAGAGAGAAATTGAAAAGGCTGTAATCTGTACACTTCTGAAATTCCGATTGGTCCCATTGGAAGTATCTAAATCTCTTCCAAATGAATTATATTTGCATATTGATAACAGGTGGAAGTATGCTATGGACTTAGAGAAACAGATGAGAGAAAGAAGTCTAGTACATCTCTTTCCAGACATGTCGGTAGATGAGATCAATGAACATCTGAAAAACTGCCACACAAACATCCTAGTCAAGCAAAGAGCCTTGAAATTGATGAATGGCCTTTACTTGGATGTAGAGAATGAGACCAAAGAAAAATGGTAGGAAATCTTTCGAATCAAGAATGCTGGTGAACAAGTTGAAGTTGAAACAGTTGATGTCACCGAGCAAGATCCTGATATCACCGAGCAAGACACTGCTGACACTATACAAATTGATGAGGATATCATGGACACTGAGGGACAAGAACAGGAAATGATAGAAGGGAATGCATATGCCAAACTAGTATCTAGTGAGTCCGTGTTGGAACAAGTTCAGCCCTATCCTCCGATCACTCAGCCTATTTCAACCAAGGCCCCTCAGGACACTAAACAAGGAACAAAGGATCACAAGTCTATAGCTGGAGAAGCTACTTCTCAGGCCATCGGGGAACAGACCTCTCAAGCCCCTTCTAGCACTGAAAATGTTACAACTGAGAACCTAAGCACAGAAGCACCGAAGGAGAAAACAGAGGTTACAAGAACCGACAAAAGTGTTGCCTCTACTGAGCAACCTATCGAGGGTCAGCAAGCCTCCCAAGCCATTGTATTAGTTCAACTGGTGAAATATAAAGAAAAGAAAATGAAAAAGCATAGTTTCAAATTAGATTGTTAAAACCAATTGTGTTGCCAAATGTAGACATATCCAAATTAAAAGGACAAACACTCATTGAATTCGGTGAACTATGCAAAGCCAAAGCAGAATAGGAAAAACAAATGGCTATTCAAAAGAACAAAGTACTTCAGAAGGTGAAAGCACTATTAACAGATATGCTACCTGAAGCTACAGTGACAACAGATGCAGCCATCCATATTCAACTAGATGAACTCCTAACTAAAATTGAGAAATTTGGAGTAGACGCATTTGAATACTTGAGCAAGTTAAAGGATAAAGAGCTCACTGCTAAAATGACTGAAGAGGTACAGAAAGCTATTGTTATTTGCAAAGTAAAACTTATCAAATTTATTGCTGAGTTGTCCCCTCAACTCAAGCACATTCTTTATTTATTTCAGAAACTCTGTACAATTTCTTTATTCATTAAGGATATCAAAAATAAGACAGAAGTGATTGAGAAAGAGATCATCGATCTCTCAAATAAGTTGACCACTGAGCCAAATTCTATTCATAATTTCTATACAAAGCTACAACAGCTCATGGCTCAACAATTGGAATTTAGGAATGAAGAGCACAAAATAAGGATGGACATTATGACTCTTCAAACCTTATTCATTCCACACTTGTCCTCTGTCCAAGAGTGGATCAACAAGGCTACCTCCCTATCCACTCAGCAAGAGGGAAGCACCTTAGATGGACTAATTTTACTGTTAGCTGACATTACAACTCAGAATTTACTCATGGATAGTGTCAAGGATGCCCTCTCTGCCGCTCTCACCGATGCAAGGACAAAGTACAAATCCATTTTTGACTAGTTGCCTCCACCAAATGGTAACTAAGTTTTGATGTTTGTCAAAAAGGGGGAGTATAGTATCAAAGTATACAGGGGGAGTATATCGAGCAGATTAGAGTATCCAAATGCACAGATGAAATTGACAGGGGAGTATACCGAGCAGTGACAACCGAGCAGTTAACACAGAACATTGATCACCGAGCATGCAAAATCAAAGTTTTGTACAGTATATTGATAAGGGGAGTATATCTGAATATACTATTTCATTGACTAATGTATATACTATCAGTTTAGTAAAATTTTGTAAGTATATAGATTTTTGAGTTATGACTTTGAAAGAAATTTTGTCAAACATCTCAACTAATGTCAAAAGGGGAGATTGTTACTACTTACAAAGTTGCCATTAGTTTTATGTCCAAAGTCATTCTATATACTCTAGTCCATTATTACTACCGAAACATTTAGTCTATAAGCACAGTGCAGTCGGTTATAGAAGAAAGTAGTCACAGAGCCCAGTATACACCGAGCTGTCTATCAAGTAACACTCTATGTCTACCGAGCAGCAATAATGATACATCGAGTTGATATACACTGAGTGAAACATGTTACCAGATTCATTGAACGTAGACACACATGTGGAAATGTGTTACAAGATCGAGGAACAAAGAACCGTTATCACATTAGAAATTGCACTTAAAGATTGTGTATGATTTTGAGGTCATCTATCCAATGAAATATTTTGTATGGTTATTCATTTGATAAATCGTGTTTGTAAGATCGAAGTAATGAACCAGATCACCGACATAAGAGATCTATTTATACAACATGAATTGGGATCAAATGTGTATGTGTGTATGAGTGTGAAGACAGACATATGTGAAAAGCAAAATCATGGGAAAGCACTGAGTGTTATGACTGTTACAGAGACACAGAGGTCACCGAGAAGGATTTTAGAGAACAGTCAAGGAACAGAGTAAACAGAAGGGTTTACCGAGTTAATCTATGGGTTACTAAGGTATGCTATAAGCAAGGTAATCTCATTTTGAGCACATAGAATCTTCTATAACATTTCAGATGTGAAGTTGTAGATATTTGTAAAGATTTTATTGTAATATTTTGAGTTGTAAGAAAAACCTTTAACAGGGTAAAAGACTCTAACAAAGTCTATAAATTGTAAAGCCTTTAACCAGGTGCAACATTTAGAATAAGTGTTGTAAAATCCTTTAGCAAGGTAGATCTAACGATCTTGATACTCCTAACAGGGTAAGCTATCAGAAATAGCTAAACATGTAGCTCTAACCGAGCACCCTTTATTATTGCAGTAGTGAAGTTGTGGGTGCCATCCCCACCGCAATTTTTCTCTCTAACCAAGAGTTTCTGTGTAACCAAAATATATGTGTTATGGAGTGAATCATGTATGATTGTTATTTATTTGTTTTAGCTTTATGTTATGTTACAGCAGTTTTTGGTTTATGCATAACAATAAAGTTATTGTTGAAGAAAGGATTTGAAGTACTGATTCACCCCTCCCCTCTCAGTACATTAGCTTTCCATATTGGGCCTAACAATTTGACATCATTACATATAGTAAACTTTTGATACATCATTATAACTATGTAAATTAAAATATGACAAAAGCTCAAGAGTTCTAAGGATAAAAATATGACAATGTCTCAACTCATCATGCCCCCCAACTTTAAGATCTTGTTGATCCTCTAGCAAGAGGAAAATTTTTTATTCTTGCACTAACTCTTAGGTCACCAATGGTTCCTTGACCTGTTCCTCCTGAAGCTAAAATCCAGTAAAATCCTTTCCTTTTCCAACCTGGACCATTTGGCTTCTTTTGTAACTACTTCATAGGGCTTATCTATAGTCTTACATCCCAATAGTGGCCACATAAGAATAGGAGGCTAAAAGATCAACGGTAACCAGTTATTGGTCTTCTCTCTGCCCAGTTGTATATATTTGAGGGCTTTTTGCATAGTTGCCTAGAAATTTGGCAGTGAATGAAGCTCTCCCTGCTTCAATTCTTCTGGCAAGTTATTCCAACGTTGAGTTAAACCATCTATTGCAGCTGCACTGTCAGTCTTAACTAAATGCTCATATGCCTAGTATATTTTTTCCCTCATCGGCAACACTAGATTCCTAACATCTTGCCTTACCAGTAATTTATGTCATTCATAATAAAGAACTCTTGGCTCTTTTGCTTCCTTTCTCAATAGAAATGGACAATCAAATTCAAAATCCTTGTATGCTCTGGCTTGTGCCCCCATGCTGATCTCATTTTGAATCCATGACATTAAAGATTTTATATAGATATCACCAATATATAGCAAAGGATTCCACTAAGTATCTGAAGCTACAACATATTTATGTAAATAAAATTCACATAACAATTTTTTCATAGCTGCTAGAGAAGTCTGGTAAGAATCATAAAATTCCTCAGGGATTTCTAAAGAGGGGCTAAGGTCCCTAATAATGTGGTTCAATTTGAAATTTAAATACCTCTCCCTTAAATGCATAGCATAAACCCTTGGTGGTGCCCTACATTGCATCAATTTGGGGACCATACCAGTGATTGTATCAATTTTAGCCTCTAATTATTCAATTTTGTTATCCCTCTTTTCAATTTCTCTTTGTTGTTTGTCAATAACCCCTTGCAATCTAGCCCTCTCTATTTCCCATTGTCTATAAAATGTTAACGCAATAGATAAACTACTTAGAGATGATGGAGGTCTAATAGGTGTTACCTTAGGCCATGGAATCTCTTCAATAGGTTCCTCAAGTTGCTCTGCCACATATACAAGATTTTATAGTCTATCTACATCATCTTCCTTCTGGGTTTCAACATCTGTAGGGCTCCCTTCTTCTGATGTTTCCACTGAAATAACCTCTGTCGGATCACCTGCCAGACAAGCCTTCTGGGTCTTACTCTGAGTTCTTCTCACATAAACCTTTGGAGTGGCTGTAGGAATGGTTTCTACCTATGGCTTTGCTGCAGGAGTATTTCTTTTAGACCTACGCCTCTTGGCTGCAAGAGAAACTCGAGTTGCATGTGGCTGAACCATAGGTTCTTCATCTCCACCAATTATTTCCAATTCCTTCCCTTTCTTATTGAATATTGTGATTCTCTTTGAAGAGAAGTGGAGGGTTGCTTTACATTTGTCTCAACCATCTCTTCTTCCATAATAACCACAACTCCTTCAGTGATGAGCAATTCATTCTCTACACAACTGGTGGATCATCTACAACAGGAGCATCTTCAACCCTAAACTGTAATGTCTTCAAATACCCCGCATTCCATCTGTGAAACATCTCTAAGAGAACGTTCTATAAGCAATTTAATCAAACCATGATGGCTGACAGAACGATTTCTATTTTTTCGTATTTCTTTGGTACTTATGGAAATGAAGTGGTATAGAAAATTAGGGACATTCACTCTCCGGCCATGTTGTAAATGACTAAGCAATTTGAAATGTGGTGAATGTAAATTTGAATACCTCCCTTCGCAAGTAATGTATTTCATTACATATAAAGCCACATGGGGCCACTTTGCTGGTAGGGAAACCCTCCTGGTTCCTTGCTTGTCCACCGTTAGAGGTCCATATGTGGGAAGTGTAAACTCTGCTCTGGCACTTCTGGCATCTTTTAATTCTGGAAACAATTCTCCTTCCTATGGCAACCCTGTAACTTCAGCTATCCGTTGCTCCGTAGCAATGACCCTTAATCCTTTAACAATAGCCTCTCCTTCGTTGAATGAATGCATAAACTTTGCAACAATTTCTTCATTATAATCCCTAATTTTTAGAAAGTAAACAATCCAACCATGTTGCCTAAAATAATGCTCACAAAGAGCATCCTGCAGCAACGCATCATGGACTGTTGGTTCATGGCGGATTTGATCTCCACCCATTTCTTAATCTGTTAGTATAGCAAACTCTGCAGCTGAGAAGCGAAGAACCAAAATATCCTACAGACTGAAAATTGAAAATTCCTTACATACCTCCAAATTTGGCGGCATATTTTATTACTTCCTTGTGCCAAATAATATCTTGTTAAAGAAATGATGGCAAGCAATCAAATCAAGGTACCAAAAAGGACGAGTAATTACTAATTTTGGAAACTGAACCATAAAACACCCCCCCCCAGCTTAACTTGGCACGTGTCCACACAAGTTGACAAGATTTAGGGGAGTGTACACGGATTTAGGAAAGGCAATAATCATAATGAAATCATAAATGTGCAATTAAAATAAAATACAATATGTACATACCTGCAGTCGTATGAAAAGGAAGGCGAAATGAAATGAAATGACATATAAGAAAATGAGATGGGATGACGTGGATGGAAATTTTATTTATGGAGAAGAATATTTCCATAAGACATGGAAATATTTTTTGTGAAATGACGCAAGGAGAATTATGAAGTGGCAAGCATGTTCACTGCAGTGGCTGCAGGAACCTTACCTCCATTACTTTGGTCAATTGCTGAAGGAACTTGATCAGTAGCTGCAGGAACCTGATCAGTTGCTGCAGGAACATGTGTTTGATCCTTCTTAGCAAATTGCTGCTAGAACTCCTCTTTACTGGTCATCTTATGATAAAGACGCAATCGATGATCATTCACCAAAATCTTAAACTGAACTGGGTCAATTGTGGTCAAAGGAATAGCTCCATTATTGAAAAATTCCTCAATCTCATATGGACCTAACCATCTGGTTTGCAGCTTTCCCATAGTATCTTTATATCTAGAGTCATATAATAGTGCCCAGTCACCTGCTTTGAACTTTTTCTCTTTGATATATTTATCATGCCACTTTTCTCTTTGATTTTGTATCAGTTTTGTCTACTGGACAACCATTTTTCTCCATTCGTCCAAAGCATTATATTGTTGAATGCATTCCTTTTGTGCTTCAGAAAGTGTCATATTTAATTGCAAAGTTGTCCTCAGAGTTTTATGCTCAAATTCAATAGGCATCATTGCTGCTTTTCCATAAACCATCTCAAAAGGTGTAAAACCAATTTATGTTTTCCAAGTTGTTCTGTATGCCCAAATTGCTTCTGAAAGCCTATGAGACTAGTTTTTTTATGAACAGATACTGTCTTGGTAAGAATAGCCTCAAGCTCCCTATTTGTAGCCTCTACCTGTCCATTAGCTTGTGGATGATATGGAGTAGATTTTCTATGCCTTATATTGTATTCATTGACCAAGGCTGTAATCAATGTTGAAGTAAATTGTGGGCCTTGGTCTGACACAATTTCCCTTGGTACTCCATATCTTGTAAATATCTCCTCATTAAGAAACTCAACCACCTTATTATCTCTTGCATGTGTCATGGCACAAGCTTCCACCCATTTTGTTACATAATTTGTACATACCAAAATGTAGGATTTGCCATTAGAAGGCAGATCAATTGGGCCAACAAAATCTAATCCCCATTTATCAAACGATGCAACCAATATTTGTGGATATAATGGCATCGCATTAGAATTAGTAGGTCTCCCCATGCGATGGCATCTATCACATTTTCTTGTATACTGTGTTGCATCCTTATATAATATGGGCCAATAATATCCTATATTTAGTATTTTGAGTGTTGTTCTTTTAGCAGCAAAATGTCCTCCACACGGCTCATCATGACATGCATGCAGGATATCATATGTTTCATCTTCTCTTACACATCTTTTCATGACTTGGTCAGGTCCAGTATAAAACAAACAATTAGCAATCCATGAGAAGTTAAAGCTTTTTTCTACTAACAACCTTCTTTTGTTAGGAGAGAAATGAAGTGGCATTTTAGCAGCAGCATACCAGAGAGTGT
This sequence comes from Cryptomeria japonica, assembly GCF_030272615.1. Classification (NCBI taxonomy): domain Eukaryota; kingdom Viridiplantae; phylum Streptophyta; class Pinopsida; order Cupressales; family Cupressaceae; genus Cryptomeria; species Cryptomeria japonica. The sequence continues at coordinate 586,483,704 of NC_081414.1, read as the reverse complement.
GGGCTTGTATAAGGAATAGATGTTCATCTAGAAAAGCATCACCTATAGCCAAAGAATCTTCCTGTAACTGAAGTCATGAAAGATAATCTGCAACCACATTGGAATTCCCTGGTTTATCAACAAATGTGATATCAAATTCCTGCATCAACAATAACCAGCAAGCTAAATTACCAGTAATTGAAGGCTTATTCATGAGATATATGATTATGATATGATCATTATGCACAAATATGGGATATCCTATGATATAGTGCCTGAATTTGTTGAGTGCATATATAACGGCTAACATTTCCTTTTTAGTGACTATTTAATTCAACTCAGGCCCCTGCAAGTTCTTGCTAATATAATATATTGCACTTTCCAAGTTATCAATCTTTTGTCCTAATACTGCTCCTATTGCATAATCAGATGCATCTGTATGAATTTGAAATGGTAAAGACCAATTCGAACATTTAAGAACTAGTGCTTGGGTCAAAGCATGCTTAAGCTCCAAGAAAGCTTCATTGCATGAAGAGGTCCATTTAAATTCCATATCCTTGGTAAGTAGTGAATATAAGGGACTTGTAATTTTGCTGAAATCTTTGATAAACCTTCTATAGTATCCATCATGATCAAGGAAACTTCTTACATCTTTTTGCTTCACCGATGCATTGATATATTGAATGATTTCAGTTTTTGTTGGGTCAACCTGTATTCCTTTTATAGAGATATGATGACCAAGGACTATTCCTTCCTGCATCATGATGAAGCACTTCTCACTATTTAATGACAAACGATAGTCTTCACATCACTGCAAAACTTTTTTCAGGTTCCCCAATGCTTGTTCAAATTTAGAACCATAAGTTGTAAAGTCACCCATATAGATTTCCATGATGTCTTGAGAAATATCTGAAAAGATACTGATCACTGCTCTTTGAAAAGTGGCTGGAGCATTACACAATCCAAAAGGAAGAACAGAATATGCATATGTGCCCCAAGGACAAGTAAATGTTGTCTTTTCTTGGTCCTCTGGGGCTATCTGAATTTGATTGTAACCACTGAATCCATCAAGAAATGAAAAATATTTTTTCCCAGCCAAAAAGTCTAATACCTGATCCACAAATGGTAATGGAAAATGATCTTTTCTTGTTTCTAAGTTCTAATCTCTATAATCAACACATACCCTCCATTTTCCTCCTTTCTTAGGAACTATTACCAAAGGTGATACCCATTGGCTATCAAAGATAGGATAGATAAACCTAGCCTTTAACAACTTCTGCAATTCTTCTTTAACTATTTCTTTTAATGTAGGATTGATTCTTATTTGTGGTTGTCTAAGTGGGTAACATTCTTCTTTTATATAGATACGGTGGGTGAAAACCGTTGGATCTATTCCATGCATATCCTTGTAATCCCATGCAAAGGCATTTTTATGACATTTAAGCAAGTCCATGACTGCCTCCTTTTGAGTATTTGAAAGATCACTATTGATATTCAAACATTTATTCAAATCAACTTCTATTTTGATAGTAAGATCAATCTGGGATATATCAGAAAAATGAGAAGTACAGACTTCCTGCGGCAACAGAGTATGCAATATATCAGTGGCTACAGGAAAGTCTAAATCTGCAACATTTAGTACCAACTCCTGCAATTGGTGTTCTTGTGTCAACTTATTTGTCATAATTTTATAAATAATTGTGTCTTCATCATGTAATTGCATGAATGACCCTTGATTAATCATCATAAGGTGATTAATAGAGTCAACTCCCTCAGATTCTTCTCCCAAAGTAGGCCAAACGACTTGTTGTTGATCAAACTGGGGTTGTGCTAGAGAATACAAAGCTAATGTTTTTGTAGAGTTCCCATCTAAAATAGTCATATCTCTTGATCCACATCCAATATATGCATCAGTTGTGGCAAGCCAAGGTCTTCCCAAAATCACCGGATATCCTCCCAGTGTTGCCTTTGGAGACAGAATCATAAAGTCTGCAAGGTATTCCCAAGAATCCAAAATAACCACCACATCTTCAATCATACCATCAGGTCACACTATAGAGCTATCAACAAGCTGTAGAACTATGGGTGTAGGCCTTAGACTATTGATTTCAAGTTGTTTCATTACTTCTCTTGCCATCACATTAATGGATGCCCCTAAATCAATTAAAACATTCCTTATCTGGATGCCATTAATGACTATACTTACAACAAGACTACCTGGATCAGAATATTTAGGAATTGAAACCTTGCCTAACACAATATCTGCCATTTGACCCATAACATGCACTATTTGTGGATCCTGCTTCTTCCTGCCAGCTTTTTTAGACATGCTTCTCTAAGTGCATTATTGTATATAGGAACATCTTTTATTGCTTGCAACAATGGAATTTTAACACAGACATGTTTCAGTTGATCTATGATATCAAAACCTTTCTCTTGTTCTGTAAGAACTTCCCTTTCTTGCAATCTCTGGGGAAATGGTGGTAATCTCTACTTCTGAGGTATTGTGTCTGTTGGATTAGAGATTTCTTGTTCTTCTTGTACCTCAGTAATAACTGGAGGAGATGGATTAGGCAGAGTTGTCCCAGATCGAAGGTGAATATCACTTATGGATAAAGAATAGGTTGGGTATTGATTAAGATCAGCTGAATAAGCTTGTTCTTGTTGCTGAGATTTAACATTAGGATTTGGCATTGGCTGAGTGGGCAAATGCATTGGTTTAGGTGGGACAACAGTGGCTGCATGGGGAGGCATTATTGTAGCCTGTTGTGGCTACTGAATAGGCTATTGATAACCAAAAGATTGGGTAGTCCATGGCTGAGTCCCCCTCCATTAAGGAGTAGGTTGCCAATTCCCTTGAAACTGGCTCCCTTGGCCCTGAGGTGGATACCAATTTCCCTGTGGCTGCTGCCACTGTGACATTTGATTAGAAAAATGTTGTCCTTGGCCTTGAGAACCATACCAGTTTTGATAATTACCAAAATATTGAGCATATGGTGATTGTCATTGATTATTTGGTACATAAAAATTTCCACTATAACCAGAAAAAGAAAGTGGATCCAGAGGCATGCATTGTCTTTGGAAATTTGGCCTTCTTTGAGAAACATATAAAACTTGCTCATCCTCACCTTGTATTGGCTTGAAGTCAGGAACCTCAACATTTGCAAACATTTTACATCTGCAATCCTTTTTCTGCTATCTACAATGAGGGCAAAATTCTGTAAGAAATGCATAGGCTTCTTCATGTTTCTTCTTAGCTGAGAGTGTATCCAATTGAGTAGCCATGTTGTTTATAATGTCCTCCTTAAAGTCTTTCAACAAATGGCTGAGTTCCATTTGAGAAACTCCAGTACCAGATGTTGATGAAGGTGCTCCTAGCTTGAAACACCTTTTCTTTTTAGAAGCAGATCTGGAATACTTCTTACAAATTTGTCCTATTTCAATCCACACGGACTGTGTAATGTCACCTCATCCCATAAGATCTAAAGAATCAGTGCATTCATCACTGGTTCCCCTCAAAAATATCAACTTGAGGGAATCTTCATTTAGAATGCTATTCTTGGACTTTTTGACACTAAACAAAAACGTCTCTAGATAATCTTCAAGACTCTCATCTTCTTTTTGTGTCATTCTAAAGATATCATCCCCATGACGATCAGTGCCTCTACAATACTCTTTATAATTTGCAAGAAACAATCATTTCATATCATCTCATGTATTGATTGTGCTACTACCCAAGCTCATAAACCATCTTAGAGATGATTCCTTCAAGGTAGCAGGAAATATTTTGAGCCTATGGGCATATGTAGTATAATCAAAACTCCTAGAGAGAACATCAAACTCAAACAGAAATGTGTTTGGATCCTCTGTCACCAATCCATAGAATTTAGGGAGGGAAGAAAATGGAATGTTCTTGAGATTAGCAGTATCATGCTGATCAGATATGGGGAACTCAAACGTTGGGTCCAAAGGTTGTGGTGGATTATTTCCACTAGGAGGTGGGTTTCCTTGCATTGGACTTGTGGGGGGAGTTACTATATGAAATTCTTCTTCTGGGGGTCCAAAGAGGAACTAAAGACTGCCTTCTAGAAATTCAAATTCAGGGTGGTTTAAATTCTTTGGGGTTTGATAAAGTTTAGCAAAAGGATTTATATCTGAAGAATTAATTTCTGCATGATTAGGATGACTGGGCAGAAATCTACCTAAAACATCTCTTCTTCGCCTATGCATGCAGATTCATGAAATTTTCCAAACAATCAAGTATGCCAGAAAAATAATTAATTGAAAACTAAAAAGACAATAACCATAACAGATTCTTAGTTTGACATCATCCCCGACAATGGTGCCAAAAATGTTCAACCCAACAATAAGAATAATAACTCTAGTTGAAGTCTCAACCTGAAGTTTGGACATTCACTTGGTAAAGTCACTATTTCCATAGCTACTGTTCATTTGATTGTCAACCCAGGGACATAATACTTGAAATGGGTCTGCACTATATATGCACTAAGTTTCTACAACAACTACTCTGCATTACTGCAACAACTAACATTATGTGGAAAAGATAAGCAAGAATTGAAACTATTGAAAGACTATTGGAAAACTTCTGCATAAATTCATAAAAGCAATACTGGCTAAGTTCAATGCTGATAAACAGAAATTACTCTGTTTTGGTTTGGCTACACGAATAGTCAGTGGATCTGTTTCCAGTGGCTGCAGGAACAGTCAATGCAAGAACGTCCACTGCAGCTAAGGAAAGAAAACTAATCTTAACAAATGAACAGAAACACTCACCAAGTGGGCCCCCTTGGGTGAGTGATTCCAGGCTTCCCAAAAAAACAACTCTAAATGCTCAGAATAACATATTTTTATTCATCATTCTTTGGAAGTCATTACATGATTCAATATGAAAAAGTAACTCAAAAACACTTGTGAAAATCCTCTGATCTGCTTTCTCTCTTCTCTTTTCTATCTAACCTCGTAGAAGAGATAAATAGCTTATTTTTAAAAGAAATCATCTATTGTAGATAGCACAAATCACGCCGAAGAGAAGAGGCAGATAATTGATCAAGAAAGGAGATAGCTGGAGTTATGCTACAAGAAATGCGGATCTAAACCAAATCACAGTCATAACATACTATGGCGATATTTACAACATTATTATCCACTTGAGTTAGACATCAATAGTATCACGTGATTGCTTCTCCTATGTCATTTCTTACGCTTTTTAGCATTTTTGTTGTTCGATCCTTTAGTCATCTTCTTGAGCACCTCTTCCTACAACTGGCATGATAGGCGACCTTCCACAACAACATCATTTATTCCCTACACTTCAAAAGAAATAACATACATACGTATTTTATTTAATCAGGACATCTATTAATTTCACACATGATATTTCCCTAAACAATCTGCATGGCAACATGAATAAATGACATGGCTGCAGGAATAAACTAGCAAAGACAAAACATGTTTTAATAGGTTCATGGTAACATGTGAAATACATATAGTAAACTTTTGATACATCATTACTACTATGTAAATCAAAATATGACAAAAGCTCAAGAGTTCTAAGGATAAAAATATGAAAATGTCTCAACTCATCAATGGTTATAACCTCTCTGTAGTCAGTGAGACTCTTTTGTAATGAGCAGTACACTCTAGGCAGTGTGCCTTCCTACATGTGCAAGCCCCTTATTGTATCACATACTTTCTACAGAAGTATCATCTGCTTGTGGGTAGGATTCCCACCATGGTTTTTCCCTTTACCGGGTTTTCCACGTACAAATCATGGTGTTATGTGGTATGGTTGCATTGTGTTAATTCTTTATTTCATTCTTAAATTTTATTGCTTACTGGTATCTGTTTCTGCTATTCCAATATTTAATGTTTATGTGCTCCGGTTAAAGGTTATTAAGTGGTTTGATTGATATAATTTGTTAACAACTGATTCACCCCCCCCCCCCCTCAGTTGTTCACCGGTTATCCTAACAATTGGTATTAGAGTTTTGGTCCTCTTTTGCAGAAGCTTAACTGCTTGAGGTAGATCCTATGGCAGCTAATACTTCTAATCCATCGGCAACTATTTTCAAAAGAGAAATCCCTAAGCTTGATGGAACAAATTATGGGATATGGAAAATCTGAATGGAGACTCATCTTAGATTTCTTGGCAAGGATATTTGGGAGATCACTGAGAAGGATATACACCTTATCATCTGACATCTGGCAATCCTGCTCCTACAGACTTGGACAAGAATATTAAAAATGATTGCAGAGCTAGAGAATCCCTATTGTGTACACTTACTGATCAGCAAATCATGGGATTGACTGATAAATCATCGGCAAAGGTTATGTGGGATAAATTGAAAACTCTAAATGAAGGTGATCCTACTGTCAAAATTTCTAAACTTTATGGTTACCAGGTAAGGTATGAGAACTTGAAGATGGAAGATAATGAAAGAATTGCTATATTTATGGAAAGAGTAAATGAGATTGTTATGGGAATTCAATGTTGTGGAGGATCTCTGAGTGAAGATGAAATAGTTTCCAAAGTCTTGAGAGCCCTTCTACCGGCTTACAAGATGAAGGAAACTACAATTAATCAACTGAGAACAATGGCAAACGCTCCAGTTAACAAAGACATTCTGATTGGGAAATTATATGCTTTTGAGGTTGAAGAATTTGGATCTTCTAGAGTTGCAAAACATGAACCTTCTTTTCATGCATCATCATCTACCGGCAAAAGTGATTGGAAATCCCTATATGCAAAGGAATTGGAAGATATGAGGAAAAAGGATGAATAATTTGAGCAACTTGAAGCCTTATTTGCTAGAAGAGTACCTAAAGGACGGACAGGAAGTAAGTATGAAGGAAAAGCACCTTTTAAATATTTTGCATGTAATAAGATTGATCATTTTTCATCTAGATGTCCTGAAAGAAATGCAAGATTTGAAGAGAGAGTTAAGAAATAATTTAAGCCTAATCAGAACATATATAGATTCAACAAAAATAAATAATGCTACATAGCGGATGAGGAAGGAGTAAGTGATGCCTCTGAGGATGAATCGATAGAAGACTCTGCTAGTAGATTCGGCAATGGAAAGGAATGGGTGTTCTATGCTTTAAAGGAAGATGAACCAGAACCAGCTATCAAGAATGAAGAAAAGGCCCTGGCAGTAAAAGTTGAAGACAAGGATGAATGGGTAATTGATAGTGGATGCTCGCATCATATGATTGGAGATAAAAGAAAATTTATATCTGTACAAGAATATAATGGAGGTCAAGTCAGATTTGGAGATGACAAAGCATGTATGATCAAAGGTAGAGGTATTATTTCTCTAGATAGCAAGAAGAATACTGATAATGTCTATTATGTAGAAGGTTTAAAGCATAACCTTTTAAGTGTCAGTCAATTGGTGGACAAGGGTTTCCAACTTTAGTTTAAAGATAGAAAATGCAAAATCATTAACAAAACTAGTTTGGAGATTGCAGCCGGTACTCAGACTGGAGGTAATATCTTTCACTTGAATACTGGTAATAAGACATGTTTGATTGCTCATATTGATGACAATTGGTTATGTCATAAGAGGTTGTGTCATGTTAATTTTGATTGTATTATTAAGATCAGTTCAACAAAGGTAGTTAGAGATATACCTAAGATTATGACGCCTCATACTCTGGTATGTAAGGAATGTCAATTGGGAAAGCAAGATAGAACTTTTTTTAAGAGCATACATGATAAATCTAATGATGTACTTGATTTTATTCACACTGACTTATGTGGTCCAACAAGGACTAGAAGATTTCAGGGTGATAGGTATTTCATGTTGATTATTGATGACTATTCTAGGATGATGTGGGTGACATTTCTAAGGGAGAAGTCTGAAGCCTTTGATAAATTCAAGATCTTTAAACAAAAGGTGGAAAAAAAAACTGGATTGAAAATAAAATGTTTGAGATCAGATCAAGGTGGTGAGTTCACTTCTCATGAATTTAATAGTTAGTGTGAGACAAATGGAATTAGGAGACAGTTATCTACACCTCGGACTCCTCAATAGAATGGAGTAGTGGAAAGGAAGAATAGAACCATTTTGGATGCAACAAAATCTATGATGATGGAAGCCAAATTGCCTCACATTTACTGGAGAGAAGCGGTGAGTACTGCATATGGTGAAAATGGATAACAACAATGATGAAAGACTAAATGAATTCAACCACAAAACCCTAGCCTAACAACAACAAAGATCCACCATAACATATGAAGATTACCTAAGACAATGCAAATCAAATGAAATCACAAAGATTATACCATCACATGCCCAATAGGGTTTGAATCTCCATTCTTCCTATCTCCATTGATCTTGCTTGATATATTTGCTCTCAGATTTTATGTGCACAAGAGCTCAACAAAGAACGGAAATGTGGTTGCAAGTAGGCTTGATTGCATATGCAAGTTCGAAAGCGTAGTCGAGGCTGAATGCATAGTGAGGGTTTGATAATGAAGGAAGCATCTCCTTATATAGAAGACAGTATAAGAAATGGAGGGATAAGATTAAGAGGTGTAAAAGAGGTCCGCTATGATTAGAGAGTAGGTAGAGGAAATAAGAAAATAATGAAAGGGTAGGTAGTATATGAATTAAGAGATGAATGACATGTGTCATGGGTAGAAAAGGTTAATGAATTAATTAAATAAATAAAGATTCATTTAATTAATAGAAGAAGTGGGATTAATTAAATAAATAAGATATTTATTTAATATAGGAAAAGGATAATTTAAATAAATAAATGTATTTATTTAAATGAGAAATAAGGCTAGAAGAGGATAAATGAATTAATTAAATAAATAAAGATTTATTTAATTAATAGAAGAATTAAGCTAAAAATAATTAAATAAATAAAGATATTTATTTAATTAGACATGACAATTTTAGGTGTCTACAAGTACAACAGTTTACACATTCAACAGAGTTCACATCAAAGGTGAAACCAGTAAGACCCCTTGTGAATTATGGTTTGGACCTACACCTACTGTTAAATATTTCAGAATTTTTGGAAGTAAATGTTATATAAAAAGTGATGATTAAATTGGGAAGTTTGATCCTAGATGTGATGAAGGGATATTTCTTGGATATTCAATTCAAAGCAAAGCATATAGATGTTATAACAAAAGATTGCGGAAAATTGTGGAGAGTGCAAATGTGAAAGTGCATGAGCAATACATAAATCAATCTATATCATATGGCAGGGAACTAGCAGTGAAAATGATCATAACTAAACTAGAAATGCCTCAACCGGTACTGGATACTGAGACAGTTACACTGACACAATCAAAAAATTCAACTATGACTGATGATCAGAATAGTGAACCTGAAGTTCAGAAGACACCAAGGTATGTAAGGTTAAACCATTCTAAAGATCAAATCATTGGAGATAGGAACAAGGGAGTTATGACAAGAAGAAGACTAGCAAATGAAGAGGTATGTCCTATTTCTCAAATTGAATCGACATCTGTTATTGAAGCTTGTAAAGATAAACATTGGTTAAAAGCTATGGAAAATGAATTAGATCAGATAGAGAAGAATGAGACTTGGACTTTAGTTCCCCAGCCTAAAAATAAAAATGTTATTGCAACTAAATGGGTTTTTAGAAATAAACTAAATGAGGATGGTCAAGTTGTAAGAAACAAGGCTAGATTGGTTTGTAAAGGATATTCTCATATGGAAGGAATTGATTATGGTGAGACATTTGCACCTATAGCTAGAATTGAAGCTATTAAACTATTTCTTTCCTATGCAGCTTATAAGAACTATAAAGTCTATCAAATGGATGTTAAATGTGCATTATTGAATGGTGAACTTAAGGAAGAGGTATATAGTGAGCAACCTAATGGATTCTCACTGACATATGATGAAGATATGGTTTGCAGATTAAGGAAAGCTTTATATGGATTGAAACAAGCACCTAGAGCCTAATATGCAAGATTGGATAAATATCTTTTGAAGCTTGGTTTTACTAAAGGCAGTGTTGATAGTAAGTTATATTATAAGATCACTGATGATGATATTCTAATTATTGAAGTATTTGTTGATGATATCATTTTTAGAGGAGAAGATAAATTGTGCATGGAATTTTTTAATAATATGAAGAATGAATTTGAAATGTCCATGATTGGTGAGATGAGATTTTTCTTAGGTTTGCAGATTACTCAAACTGACAAAGGTATTTTTATCTATCAAACTAAGTATCTGAGGAAATTGTTGAAGAATTTTGGTAAGGATAATTCCAAACCGGTAAGTACTCCTATGGTGACAAGTGAGAAATTATCTATCAAAGATACATCTACACTGGTAAATTCGATAAGGTAAAAGTCTATGATTGGTGGCTTGTTATATCTAACTCAGACTAGACCAGATATTATGAATGTAGTAAGTATTGTTTCAAGATATCAAAGTAATCCTAAAGAAAATAATGAATGTGCAGTAAAGAGGATATTCTGGTATTTGCAAGGAACAACAGAATATGGCTTATGGTATTCTAGAGATGATAACTTTACTTTATGTGCATCTACAGATTCAGATTGGGCAGGAGATACTGATGATAGGAAGAGCACTTCTGGTGGAGCTTTCTTTCTTGGAAAGAAATTGGTTTCATGGATCAACAAAAAATAGTCATGCATTTCTTTATCTACTGCAGAAGCTGAATATGTTGTAGCAGCAACTAATTGCACTCAAGTCTTGTGGATGAAGCAAATGTTGAAGGATATCAAGGTAAATTGTAGTGAACTAGTAGTTATCTATTGTGATAACTCTGTAGCTATTGACATGGCTGAGAATTCGGTATTTCACTCTAAGACTAAGTACATATCAATAAAATATAACTTTCTGAGGGACAAGGTGGAAGAAAAGGAAGTCAAATTGGTTTATGTGAACATTAAAGAGAAGATTACAGATATATTCACTAAACCACTATCTAAGGAATCATTTGAGTATTTGAGAGACAGGTTAGGGGTTTCTGCCCCTCCGACAGAGACTTGGTTGATCTAGTTTGGTATCATTCTGGCATGCATTATCAAAGATATTATTCATTCTGGCACTGATGAGTGATTCTACTACTCAGGGGGAGTAGTCAGCTTTGAGATTCAGAGGTTTATATTCTTGCTTTGATATTTTTGTCGGATTTCTTGCATTGATGTCAAAGGGGGAGAGATAGTGATGTGAAAAATAAATTTTAGAACTTTACAAAGATACTATTCAAAGGGGGGGAGTTATTGATATTCAGAGCTATATACAAGAAATTGTTGGTTGTCTTCCACAGGGGGAGACTTGTTTGGCATTTCTTGGTACTTAGATGTTTTTCACATCTAGTGTTGCCATCAATGCCAAAGGGGGAGATTGTTGGCAATATGGATGAATTAATTATGTGTTGCATTGATGTTTTGTCATTGATGTCAACACTAGCTAATATGGTTGGTTATCGGCAGACAGGTTTTGGTTACCGGTAGAAGATCTTGTGTTACCAGTATGGGTTTAAGGTTTAACCGGTAGAGTTTTCACTAAGAAACCTTGACAGAATGCTAAGTGGTGTTGGTGCGGTTTCTAGATGGAATTCAGGATCCAAAAGGTGATCCTTGATCATGCTTCAACTGATTGAAGACATAGCTTTGGCGTGGTGGACCCAGATTAGGTCTGGTACCTATCTAGGTTATGGACCAGTATCATGTTAACGTGTTCTCTACACGTTACCGGGATGATTTATGGATTGGTTATTATTGTTTTGGTCTTAAGCTGACATGGCATATCATTGTAATATGGATGTATGTAATGATCTTATTGTAATATCTTTTAGGTCACCGACCTAATTGGTTTAGGCCTTAGGGTTTGTATATGTAAGATCTCATTGTAGATCATGGGATATGGTATGGGAATGAAATAAGTGTGTCGTGGTCATGGAATGCAATATCATATGCAAAGGAGATTTGGTCAATCATAGGTGATCGAATTGGGTTTAAGGAAGAGGTCAAAGGCCTCCGGTACTGAGCTTAACCAAAACTGTAATTAGGCATGGTAGATGCTATCTCTGGCAATTCATGATTCTGGATTGTTGTCCAATTATCTTGAGGTGGTTTTAAACTCTTTGTAGTTAGTGAGACTCTTTTGTAATGAGCAGTACGCTCTAGGCAGTGTGCCTTCCTGCATGTGCAGGCCCCTTATTATATCACATACTTTCTGTAGAAGTATCATCTGACTGTGGGTAGGCTTCCCACCATGGTTTTTTCCCTTTACTGGGTTTTCCATGTACAAATCATGATGTTATGTGGTATGGTTGCATTGTGTTAATTCTTTGTTTCATTCTTAAGTTGTATTGCTTACCGGTATCTATTTCTTCTATTCCGATATTCAATGTTTATGTGCTTTGGTTAAAGGTTATTAAGTGGTTTGATTGATATAATTTGTTAACAACTAATTCAGCCCCCCCTCTTAGTTGTTCATTGGTTATCCTAACACACCTCACCTTCTATTCATTTTAATAACCTTTCCCCTATAGATGAAGCATCAATGAGCCATGATTGTCCCTTTCTTAAGGTTTATCATGAAGATACTTTAGAACAAAAGGATAATTATCATTCCCCATCATGTTTTCAATGCTCTCTCTCCTAAACATGAAGAACCTAACCAAGATCCAATCAGTGTTATTCATGTTGTTGAAGAACCTAAAATTGTTGTTAAGGATGGGGTGACTTGTCAATCTGATTCTAATGCAATTCCTTACATATATAATAATGAAAAGTTTGTTGTGGAAATTTACAAGAATATACAAATTGAAGCATGATATAATCTATTAGTTCCTACAAACCTTTCTCCAATTCGAACAAATACACAATCTCTTACTAAAGATGTTCCTAAAGAAGAACTCATGGAAGATGATTGGGGGTCATTAGATTTCACACCTTATTTTTGTAGGAAATCTAAGATGACTGAATTTGATATGCAAATTTTTTATCATAACACATGTATAGAAATTAATTGGGCCTCCTTAAACTTGAATCCAATTATACCTAAGAGAAAATCCTCTCCTAATTTTAAACATGGATACAATGGAAAAGTTTTAGGATGTGTGCAACAAATTCTTGAAAGTCATGAGAAATCACACTTTTTTAATGAAAAGTAAGACTTCCAACCTCTTCCTTTGTCAACATCCCCTTCTCCATTGTCTAGTAGGTCCATATCTTTGAATTTCACTATGATGTCACAACAATATTATGTTTTGTCCAACCCTCTTTATGTCACTTGATTTCTCTTCTCTACCCAAACAAAGACATAAACTTCAACCTTGTACCCAAGGACTAAGGCGTCCAGCACCCCTGTCCCAGGACCAAGGCATCCAATGCCCCTGTCCCAAGACAAAGGCACCAAATGCTCCTATCTCGAGACCAAGGTACCCAATGAACCTGACCCAAGACAAAGGCACCCAACACCCTTGTCCCAAGACCAAGGTACCCAGTGCCCTAATCCTGCTCAGGACCATGGCGTCCAATGCCTTGGTCCTCCTAGTTCTGATCCAAATTTTAAATTTCCCTCCCAAACTATTTCAAAGTCTAGATTTCTAGGTTGCAGCTCCACAGACCATAAAAATAACATAAAACTAACAGGTGATGATGGATAGCATATTTTTCATAATCATTTCAAATAAAGTTCAAGTTCCTATTATGTTTCTCCTCACCCTATGACACTAGTAGTTAACTTAATTGGGGACTCTTTTTCATAAGAGGTGATGCTTTTTCAATTACAATCATCTTGGGCCAGCAACATAATTCATTCTTGTCTCTATACTTGGGGGGCAACAATATTAACCTAAATTTCTTCTCTCTATCTATGGTTTCTAGGTATTCCCTTTAGGGGTTGCAATCATCTTGGGGCAGAAACATAATTAATTCTTGTCTCTATACTTGGGGGGCAAGAATATTAACCTATTTCTTCTCTCTATCTATGGTTTAAAAGTATTTCCTTTAGGGGTTGCATTTTTCATACCTTGATGTCCTTTCTTGCATGGAATCATCCTTCATGTGAATACATGTGTTTTCCTTGGTTAGTATCTATTCCTTGCTCGAAACGTGTGAGAAATTACCTATAGAAATCTGAGATCTAGAGACCAATGAAAAGCACAAGAATAAGAGAGAAATAATATGTGACAAGAATAAATTGTATTCTTATCAAAATACAATTAACTGGATTGGATTGGATTACATACAATGTAAATGAGCTTGGTTATAAAGCCAAGGCTACAAGGAATGAGAGAGAAAACAATCATGACATGTGGCTCAATTAGATACAAGGGTAGGTAGGGGTAGGTAGGAGAAATAATTTAATATTCCACTAAAGGTGGATCACCCATTGAAGGTGGAATGTGATAACAAGATAACACCACAAAAGGTGGAATTTCTCCTACAACCATCTTCCCTAGATGCACACTTCCCTAAGTGCCTCATATGCAAACTAAAATGAATGCATTATCCTAAGTAAACTTAAGTAAAGTGTAATTATGAGACATAATTTACACCAACACCCCCCCTTAAGTGCAACTTAGAGGAATATAGACTCAAGCTAACAATGCAAGATGGGTCTCAACTACCAGGCCATGTTAGGTACCCATGTACAAATACAATGCAATCTCTCACAAATAGAGAAAGAGAGAAAAAACCAATGGGAAAAAACTCCCCCCCAAAAGAGAGATGAACACACAATGCTCTCAATGAGAGAAGATGAAATAACATGATGCTACCCCTTAATGTAGAATCTCCTACAAGGATGGTCCAATGATGTTGACCAAAGTTCCTCCCCCTGAGGAAGAAATAGAGCCAATGTTGCATCAAGAAAGTCAAAGTGTGACAAAACTAGGTACCAATGTCGATGAAGAATGATTGTTGAATCACTCACTACAACAAATGAAGATCGGGCATGGAGACACTTGCTTGAGCATCGACTAGATACTCATCAATGATAGATTGGTACAATCTAAGTCTCATTGGAGCCATGCTCAAATTTGTACAATCTAAGTCTCAATTAGAGCCATGCACTAAGTCTCACAAGATATTTCCTAATCTATGGAGTAAAAGAGGATTACATCAAATATGTCATCAATGACAAAGTACAAAGAGGTGTGACACTTTATATTAGTGCAATACAACATAGCTCATGCAAGAGAATACAACATGATGATTCAAATTTGGGAACATGAAGATGATGGCACCAAAGAGGCCCTATAGAACACTGCAAATGAAAATGCCTCCAATTGAAATGCCACCAAGAAAAATGTAAGAGAAAACTGAACTCCCCCCCCCCCTTGGCTACCGGTTGGAGGTGTTGCAAGACAAGTATGATAGTTGGACAAAAAAATGTGTTTCCAATTTTGTTTATTACATGAAAAAAATTGTTCCTAAAAGATTTAAAAAATCTTATTAAAATAAAATTTAATAATTTTTTTTGGCAAAAGGCATGGTAAGCCTAATATTTATATTAAATAATAAAGGATTTACAAAAGGGGGGCTCTTGAAAGCCATATCTTCATGTAAATAATCAACCAATACTTGATTGGAAAAATATTACTAAGAGAACTTGACATAATTCTTCTCCTATGAAACCTAGATAGGACCACTGAAACATGCTTCCAAAAAATAGTGATTGGAGCAAGAACATTGACATAGCAAACAAACTAATAGAGGATTCCATAGGACAAAAAATGGAAGTTGAATTATAGACTAACCATATATTATGCATTATGTCACCTGAAGTCTAACTATACATAACACGTTGTATCTCCTAAATAATGCAGAATGTAATTACTACCCGAGACCAAAAAGGGGGCAGTATGTGTATGTCATTCTTCCCCCATAGAAATAGTGTCATCTTGATTATCTTGATTATCTTCAGCACCAACCGCAATCTGATCTTTATCAAATGCACCTCGGGCCTGTGAAGAGTTAGCATCGTCCCCCAACCTAGGACTAGCATTTAAGTCAGAAACAACTTGTTGAGGAGGTTGAGCAGGAGAGGCTCATTCAGTACCGAGAAAGATTAGTAGTGCATTCACTTTCCTCCTTGTTTTATCAACAATTCATGACTAAAAATATGATGGTATCTCTCCAGTGAGAAATGGATAAACCTAAAATTCTGCATTTCCAGGGAATTGTTTATGTTGTCATACAATGATACATATGCATTTCCATTCAAAAGAATATTTCTTGAAAATAAGCCCCCGATATCTCTTTGACCCTCCCATAGATCATAATTCTAAACTGCCCTCAATAACTTATTCCTAGAAGGTACATTTCATGGACCACTCTTTCAGCAATGTGTTTTAGATAATCAAGTGATTGCAGAAAATCCATCGCATTCAACAAGAATATGGACACTAATTGTAAGGGGAAAAGAATACTGCTTGCCTGAGGGAAGAGAATTTCCTCCCCAATAATAATTTTGACGCTCCTTCTTGTCTGATAATTTGGGGTATTAAAAACTTGATCGAGCATATCATCAGTAATGTGGCCTGTAAAGGGGCGCTCCCAAACTGCCACTAAAATGTGGACCCTATAGTTTTTGGGCTTGTAATCTATTGCAAACTTCTTATTCTCTGCTACTTCCCATTCTGGAGAATTCTTCTGGGAAAACCACAAGTGCCATAGTTCTGCCCTTAACCCTTTTAGAGGGACGTCTCAAACTACTTCGCCACCTTCAAGCTCAGCTTTCACAGCTCAACCATAAACTGAAAATCGTGTTGCACATGATTTAAAAAGAAAGTGGTGCAAAGTAGCTAGCAAAGGCCAAATTTAACCCAGCAAGGAGGAAGAATGACAAATCAAAGCCTCACAATCTGACAAAAAGAATCAAATTGAACCTGCACAAATCCTTAGTTAATAAATAAAGTGTTGTTTCCATCATACTAAGACACACACCAACATCCTTAAAACTCGTGTCAAGATTAAAAGACATTCGAATTGAAATCATAAGTGAGGTTGGCAGAAGAAGAAGTATTTTTCCACACGAACGACAAGGATTGTGATGTGAAAGCAGCATGATATGGAAATTATTAGACTTCCATTTGTTGTAGATGGCTTCGGCCTTCAATGATCTAAAATTATGTCATAGTACTTCAATATAATAATTAGTAATTGAATGTAAAATCACTTCAAGAAAGTATAATGTTTGCTTTTTCTACATTTAGAATATGTTGAAGATGAGGGAATAAGTGTTTGTCTAATTTCCCATTCGTGGACTCCACTTCCACTCGATCACACCCCAAGTTGGCCAAACTATCTGCCAATCTATTGCCCTCTCTGTATACATGTGTGATAATATGATTTTAAAGGATTCTATTAAATCCCATATCTGATTTAGGACATATCTGATATTTCAATTATATGATTTCCTATTTTTATATGCATTTGTGATCAGAGTGGAGTCACCTTCAATATGGATCTTAGAAATTCATATTTTATTTTCTAATGAGAGACCAATCAGAAGGGCCCGAGCTTCTACCATTTTATTTGTTCCAGGAGAAAGTGCAGATGATTTATATGCTAACATTTCCCCCAAATGGTTTCTAATACAAATACCTACCCCTGAATCACCCGTATTACCTCTTGATGATCCATCAAAATTCAACTTTGCAAAAGTAGATTGAGGAGGCTGCAAATAAGTATGGGCTCTAGTAATACTTAAAATGCAGGTTAGGGATTGACTACCCATGATTGGTAAACACATGTTTTTCCACTTATTTATTATTGGTCCATCCCATGAAGTAAAAGTTGAGCAACCAACCTGGGTTTTCGTACATAAGAGTTTACTACCTCCAAAATTGATTCAATTTCAAAAAACACTTTTTCCACTGCTGAAGTGGTCTTTCTGGATATTATTTTACGTTCCCACCATATGGACCACATGATTGTTGTTGGGATAATTTTCCAAATGCAGGAGAATCGAGATGACTTAAAGAGGGTAGGCCATGCTTGAAATAAATCTCAAATTGTGTTTGGAAAGGCCATTGATAATTCTAATTTGTTTGTTACAAATCTACAACATTGGTGAGCAAAAGGGCATCAGAGAAAAAGATGGTCCATAGTCTCAGATACCTGGTCACACATGACACATTTGAACTGTTGGGCTATTTGGAGCTTGGCTAGCTTGTTGCTTGTGAGAATTCTATTTTTAAGTGCCAACCATGAGAAACATCCTGCTTTAGGCATAACTGCACTATTCCAGCAAAAGAAGAAAGCTCTATGTGATTGTTGTTGGTTCATCATGTGTTGCAATGCAACATATCCATTTTGAACTGTATAGTTTCCATTTGTGGAAGGGGACCATATAATTGTATCTTCCTTGTCTTATAGGATAGCTATTCTCTATGATAGAAGTGAACCAAGCAGTCTTCTTAAACCATCTTCAATGTCAATGCCCATATCCTTCCAAATGAATTTCTTAGAGTAAAGAGAAACTCCACTTAAATAATTTATTAGCTTATGCCCCCATTTTTTAATGAAAATTGGTATCACCAGTTGCAATTAAGGAATCTGAGCTAAGGGGGGGAATCCATTCCATGAGTCAAACCAAAAGTTAGCAAATTCCTCATTATGTATTTGCCATGTAATAAATTGAGTCACCACATCTCTAGAAGATAACATAAAATTCCACATTGCTAAACCATCTGGGGGATTTGAAATGGATAGAATTCTAATGGGATTACTTGAGTCCAAGTATTTAGCTTGCATGATTTGACACCACTTTGACTCTGATTTTGTATACATTTTCAAAACTAATTTTCCTCCAAAAGCTTTGTTTCTCTTAACTAGATCATGAAGCCCTACCCCTCTTGATTTTTTCCCAAAGGACATATTACTCAAAGAGATTAAGGGGATCTTTTTTTCTTTTGACATATTCCCCTTCCAAAGAAAATTTATAATGATTTTATCTATCCATGCAATAGATGACTTTGGATCTTTCAAAACTGAAATATAGTAATTTGGAATGGCTAATAAAATTGATTTGACAAGAAGGATGCGGCCTGAGAGAGACAACCGCCTAGCCTTCCATGATGATATCCGTTGTTTGATCCTTTCAATCACATTCTTCCAATAAGATATCTTGTTGGAACCCATGAAAAGAGGTATACCCAAATAACTGTTAGGTAAGTCTTCTATCTTAAAACCTAAAGATTTGATGATCTTCTTTTTGACGGGAACTTTAGTTTAAGTAAGAAAATAGTAGATTTGAGAGGATTGATGTGTTGGTCTAATATTGATGTGTAAAGATCAAGAACCCTCTTGATATGAGTGGCTTCCTAAGTTGTTGATTTTCCATATAGCAAAGTGTCATCAACAAATAAAGAATGAGTGATTGATATGGGTGTGTGTGGAATATGTATCCCTTGCCAAAGATCCCTAGCATACCTGGCCTTAACCAGTCTACTGAATTATTCTGTCATAATGACAAACAAAAAAGGAGATAATGGATCTCCTTTCCTAACTCCCTGAGTGGCTGCAAAGAACCCTGTAGGAGTTCCATTTATGATGACTAGAAAATGAGCTCCTAATACACATGCTTTTATCCATTTACACCATTTTTCAAAAAACCCAAATCTGATCAAAACTTTAAATAAGAAACTCCATTTCACCTTTTCATATGCCTTCATCATGTCAAGTTTAACTATAAAGGCTAGCAGATTTGAGGTGTGGACTAAATGTAGGATCTCATGAGCTATAAAAGCTCCTTCAACACTATCTTTTCTAGGGGCAAAACCACCTTGTTCAGGAGAAACAATTATGGGAATCAAATCTACTAGTCTCAAGTACATAGCCTTAGTAAGAATTTTATATATGGTATTTCACAATGAAATGGGCCTAAACTCAGCAAAAGTCTTTGGCTCTCTAACTTCTAGTATAATAGCAATGTTTGTAGTATTGAAGTTCTTCAATACCGATGTGCTTCTTCTTGATTCCTTAACTATAGCCAATAAGTCAAATCCTATTACATCCCAACATTTCTAAAAGAATAATGGAGTGAATCCATCCGGGCCTCGAGCCTTATCTGTCGACAATGCGAAAACCACTTTCTTAACCTCTTCAATAGTGAAAGGTTTCATTAATTTTGAATTGTCTTGTTGGGAGATAAGATGAGGTATGACATCCAGGACTTCTAATTCCATTTGGGTAGAAGTAGAAATAGGAGGAATTGTGGGAGATAAAAGACTTTTGAAGTAATTGACTCCTTCATTTTGAATATCTATAGCATTTGTGAACTTGTTACTTGTGTTAGCACCATTAATGGAGAAAATTGTTGATGAAGCACGTTTAGACTTGGATGATGCATGAAAAAACTTACTATTCTTATCTCCATCTTTTAGCCATAACTCCCTAGATTTTTGTTGCCAATAAACTTCTTCTCTTTTACACAATTCTTCCCAGATTTCGTCTAGTTGTTTTTGCCTATCATATGTAGCTGAATCAAGGCCATGAAGAATAATGAATTCTTGAATATCTGCTAGCTACTTTACTATTGCATTTATCTCCACAAATATGTTTTTAAAAACCTCTATGTTCCACACTTTGATTTTGCCCTTAATGTGCTGTATTTTTCTATCAAACTGCAAAAAATTGTGCCATTATGTTGTGGAGAACTTACCCACCATTTCTCAGTGGGGGTAAGAAGTGTGGGTGTCTAAACCACATACTTTCAAACTTGAATGAAGGATGGTGCATAGGAGGATTGTGAAGATTTGTGAACTGCAATGATATTGCATAATGATCTGAACATGTAAGAGGTAGTATATCAGAGACAAGTTTCATATTGTGTAATAGCCAATGATGAGAAATAAGAAACCTATTTAATCTCTCAGCGATTTGTGAGAAGTCCCTTCTTCTATTTGTCCAAGTAAACTGACCCTTTGTGGGAATAATATCTTTAAGATCATTGTCTGATATGAATGAAACAAATTCCTCAATGGCTTTTGGAGGAGGAAAAATCCCACCTTTCTTTTCATATAGTGAGGTAATGGCATTAAAATATCCTCCTATGATGACCTTGTGATCTATAAATTATTGGACAAGATTTGTTAGGGTATCCCATAACCTCATTTTCTCATGAGTAGAGGTTGGCCCATATACATTAATCAACTTGAATGTGAGATCAAAATTTTGAATGTTGAAGACTTGCCAATTATTTCCTTCAATTATAATGTATGCAACCACTGTCTTTGGATTCCAAAGAGTAATGAGCCCTCCTGAGGCTCCTATTGTTGGAACATGGGAAGATTTCCATTTATTCCATTTATCTACTATTTGTAAGAAAGTTTGAGGGGAGGTTTTTGTTTCTTGTAACATGACTATGTTTGCCCCGGATGGATCAAGTTGTTTCTTGACCCTATTTCTCTTGTCAAAGGAATTAATGCCTCTGACATTACATGAGATGATTTTCATTGATCTCGAGGAGAGAAGCATGCCCTCCTTGGTCTTCTAGATAAGGGAAATTTCCCATCAATTGTGGTTTGAATGTCTGCTTCTATTTCCTCCTGGATTTTGGTCTTTTTGGATTTCTTTCCCTTCCTAATTTTCAGAGTTTGAATCTGTGTAGGGGATTGCATAATTGAGAGTGACTGGAAGTAATCAAAAGCTGGCTCTATCTGCATATTCTCACTTTGATGAATAATATATGGTTCAGCCTCCATTGAGTTCATGGAGGGGAATGGTATAGAATCTTGGTGAGTAGATAAAAAGGAAGAACTCTCAAATATCAATTCATCATCTACAAACAAATTAAAAGGGTTGTGTTTCTGAGGATCCCTTATTACTGGCTTCTTTAACAATTCCTCTATAACAGAGCCATTAATCAACACTTCTTTGGTCCTATTACATATCATATCCTCCTTGTCTTATTTAGGAAGTAACAGTTTATGATCCAAGTGTGTATTTCATCTTCGAAGTCATCTTGACTATCTATGCTGAAAATTTGTTTTGCTATTTTATCAACCATTTGTGACCCAACTAACTTCAAAAAGCCTTCAGCTATTTTCTCTAAATTGGGAGTATGCAACTTTTTTTCCCTTGAGCAGCATATAATATCTCTCGTAGATAGTTATCAGAGTGACCATAACATGTGTTTGCTTCACTTGAATAACTAGGGTGCAACAATGAACCCCCTACTAACTTATATTCCTTCAAGTGATCAGGGAAACTCCTTGACGTTTCTAACAACACAGATGGCATTGGACCCTTGAGAACATATTTTGATGATCGCAAACCTTTATGTTGAATCAAGTGTTATTTTGACATACTAAACAGAGAATCGTGGAGACAATCTTGATTAAGATGAAATAAGCTAATATTATTACTAATAGAAATGGGGGATGAAATATTTGGAATTGTTTGCTCAAGAAGAAAATAATACTGCTCAAACATGCCATATCAATGTATTAAGTGTAGGATATAGAAAAAGAAGAGTATTTTGAGTACCTTTGGGTTCAGAGTATCTTATGGAACTTCTGGAGATTCTGAATACCTGTTATAATCCACTAGATTTGAATAGAGGTCCTCACACACCCTTATATTTATTTGTTATGCATCAAACAATGAGAGGTGAGATGACCTAGATGATATGTATGTTGATTTACAATCTCAGGATCATCTATTACAACCTTCTATACATATAGACCAAATTTTGAATCAATTGTAATCTTCTGAGGGGTTGGCTTGGAGATATCCACCAGGATACATACTCTGACTGGTTTGTCTGTGTATTCAAATGGAACTAAATCATGTTGCATGAAAATACCCAGTTGGTTGACAAAGGATTCTATTAAATCTGGATCTCTATATTCAAGAGGAAGTGAAGGAAAAGAGATACAAACATGTATAAACTTAATAACCTCATCTTTGGGATTGAAGTTAGATATCCAAGGTAGGGTTGACAGTCCTATTCCTTTTCAGAACCAATATTTATATTTGTGCACCCTATCTCGATCATTTTGAGCAGCAAAGTAAGCAATGAAGAAACCCTCACCATGATCAATGTAGAAAATATCCTATAGACCTATCCATGTCTGAAATGACCACTTACACAGAGAATTGATGGAGAGAGGGTTAACAAAAAGCTTGCCTATTAGGGTTGTGTCCCTCATGATTTTGATCTGAGGAGACAGAAGCTCTTTCGGAACTATGATCTTAAACAAGCCCACATTATCACCTCTGCCAACATTGACAGGCTTGGGAGGAGGCTCGGTCTGAATAGTGTCCACTTTCTTCTTTCTAACCCTTATTTTAAGTATTTCCCTCTTTTTCTGTAAACTTTTTTTATATTGGTGGGAAGGAAGTGGTGCAAAAAGACCAAGACCCTTCGATGGGATCTCTCTATTTGGTTTGAAGGGAGATCCCAATGGTATATTATTAGGGAACAAGGGAAAGCCCTACGAACTCTGATTTACACCCTCTTGACCACCGAATATTTGTTCTTTTTCTCTTAGCGGGATGTTATTTGGAAAGGTAAGGAATGTTGGAGCAGATGGATCCTCGGAATGCTTTGAACTAACCTTATTGTCATCCCAAAAAGGTATGTCATCCTTACAGATATCAAATATTTCCTATTTGCTTCTATTTAGTGGATGAGATCTATGGAAGGGTAACCAATGAGGTTTAGAAAATTTGTACTTGGGTAGGTGGCCTTATGTGTAGCAAGGATTAGGGAGAAAACCTTGTGGAAGCCTATGTTGATTCCCCTGAGCAGTACTTTGCCAACTACTTTGCAGTCCTGTGTTGAAATTGATGTCGTAACCCTATCCATGGTACAGGCCCTATATTCTGCTATGTCCTCTCCATCTTCTCTGATCATCTCTGCGAAGCTTGTGCAGGGAATTTTCAAAAAAAAATTCCCACCCAGAGCTCCCATCTTCCAATATTAAACAAGAGCATTTATTAAAATAATTATTAAAAACCCATGAAAAATAATAACGAAAAAAAATTGAATTTAAAAAAAAAATTTATTAAAAATAAAGTAAAAAAACACATATTTTTGTTTATGAAAAAATTTCCTATTAAAAATATTATTTTTTAATAAAAATTATTTAATATAAAAAAACTTTAATTAAAAAAATTAGAGAAAAACTTTTATTAAAAAAATTGGGGCCACCTATGGGCCCCCATAGGTGGTCTATGGGTCCATAGGCCTATAGGCACCTAGAGGTACCATAGGGTAGTTGCGGCTCTGCAGGATACCATGTGAGAATTTGCCTATAGCAATCCAAGATCTAGAGACCAATGAAAAGCACAAGAATAAGAGAGAAACAATATGTGACAAGAATAAACTATATTCTTATCAAGATGCAATTAGGTGGATTGGATTGGATTACATACAATGTAAATGAGCCCGCTTATAAAGCCAAGGCTATAGGGAATGAGAGAGCACACAATCATGACATGTGGCTCAATGAGATACAAGGGTTGGTAGGAGAAATAATATAATATTCCAGTAAAGGTGGATCACCCACCGAAGGTAGAATGTGATAACAAGATAACACCACAAAAGGTGGAATTTCTCCTACAACCATCTTCCCTATATGCACACTTCCCTAAGTATCTCATATGTTATGCTAACTACAATTAATGCATTATCCGAAGTCAACTTAAGTAAAGTGTAATTATGAGACATAATTTACACCAACAAAATAGTACGTCTTTTATGAATAATTTCTCCTTAGGGGATGTGTGATCCTTCATTCTAAATTTTCCTTGCTTCCCTTTGAAGATTACATCTTCTTTAGAGTTGCATTTTACATATTTTAAATGTCTTTTCTTGCATTGAATATTCCTTCATGTGAGTACATTGTGAATTTTCTTATGTCTAATTTCTCCTTAAAGGTTGTGCAATTATTCTCACTGTCCCTACACTTGGGGGGCAATGTTCTCTCTCTTATCCTTTCTAAGGATCCACTTTTCCTTTGTTGAGTGGTGTTTGCTTGTGATTTGATGTTATTCCTTGTGTTAAGTTGTTTGTTTTCTCAAGTATTCTCTTATGCAAGAGGTGTGTATCCTTGACTAGAACCTCTTTTACATTGCAATGTATGTCTATCATAAAAAAAAACCCTCACTTTAGGTCAAAAGCGTGTCATCCTTCATCAAGAATCCTTTTTACCTAGCAATAGGAGGAAGGCAGGCATTATTTTTTCCCTTCCCTTCTTTTGGTATAATATTTTATGTTTGTTGAATAACTCCTCTTGGAGGTAGATGTCTTTTAAGAAAATATCTCTTCTCCTCCAAGGATCCCCTTTACACCTGTTGCAGGATATCTCTTTTTCGACCATCTTATACTTCCTTGTAAGAGTATTGCCTCTTTATCTTGTATTTATGAACATTGTTGCCTAAAATGATATCTCCTTGGTGTTGAAGGTGGGTATCCTTATTTCTAGCTCCCTTAAGACATTAACATAGGGCTATGTTGACATCTTAAGGGTGGAGCATACATATCACCCTCTTTGTACCATATTTGTACTATATTTTTGCAATGTCTTAAACAAGGTGTTCATTCTCAAAACTAGAGAAAACAAACTCTTACACAAGATGCTTCATACTTGAAACCAGATGCAACATTTATATGTCTTATATGGGGTGCAGATTCTCAAAACCAGAGCAAACAAACTCTTAAATGAGATGTCCTCAAAACCATGCATAAATTTGTCTTACATGGGGTTACACATTCTCAAAACCAAAAAAAACAAACTCTTACACGAGATGTTCATGATACCATAAACACATTTGCATTTTGCATTTCATGTCTTACATAGGTTGTTGCATGCTTGAAACCAAAGAAAACAAACTCTTATATGAGATGCTTAACACCTGAAACTAGACATCACTTACACACATAGAAGGATGAGTGGAAATAGAAAAACACGGCTAGATTATTCCTACTCTCCTCCCCAACATGGATCTCCTAGAAAAACACAACTAGAATGTGTACCCATGTCCTCTCTCACTATTCTTCTTATGGATTACCTAGAAAAATGCAACTAGAATTTGTATCCATGGTCCTATCTTTTCTTCTTCTCATGAGCTCATAGCTTTTCTATTTGTAGTTCATGGATGATGTGTGCTCTTTCTCTTTTTATGCAATCTCTTGTGTTCTTGAGATGGCATTTTCAAGAATGATATTAGTGGTTGAGACATTTTGATATCAAATTCTCTTCGACTAGTTGACTTGAGGTCTTGTTTTTAGTGATAACCCCTTGTGTTGTGTGTCCTTGCATGATATTGTGTGAGTTAAGATCCTAAGATTGGGGGCTTGGTTCCTCAAAATTAGTGATGTCTTATCTACTTGTGACTGTGCTCCTAATTGCTCCACTCTCTCATCTTTCTACTTTACCAAGAGTATGACTGTAAGATCATACTTCGCTAAAGTGGGGGCTAAATATAGCGTCGTAAATTGTACACCATTATTAGTGTGTCTAATTTCATAATCTCCTAGCACCTATTTTAGTATTTCCCCTTCCTCTATGCATCATAGGACCTCTATTGTAATTAATTAATATATAATTCAATATTAGGGGTCTTATTCCATTTTTTTACATCATCACACTCTTATTTGGGCCCTTAATTCTAGGTGCGCCCTTTATCATTTTAACCTGATTCATCCTTAATCCTATCCTAATTTCAACTCAAAAATAATATTTTGCATATCTACAAATATTGGTTTGAGCCATCAAGATGGATTTAGCATTAGAGTCACAATAGCTCACATCATTTGAAATTTGGAAAAAAATTGATAGGACCACGACGCTCGCCACCATGGTCCCGCACTTTTTTCCCTAAATTTTGGGAGGATAATCGGGTGGTCTTATCCTATTCAAAAATAGCTCTGTGTAAAAATATATCAATTATAATTCAGCCTAAAGATGATTTCAATTATGAAATCCCTATATAAGGGATCCTTCTCAACTCAATTTCATCTAACAATCTAAGCATAATAAGTGGACATACCCTAGCATTCTTGCATCTGTGAAGCATTCATTATCAATAATTTTAAGAGATCTTCAAGGTTGTATATTTATCCTTCAACCATTATGGAACAAAATTACATCAATCTTATGCAATCATGTGTGTGTGATTAGGGTTTTGAGTTTGTCATGTCATTTCATACAACATATGTGATTACATTCAAAGAGCAAAGCATCATCATCAATAATTTCATATCCAAGGTATCTTTCCTTAAATAATTATTTCAATATTTGCATTATTTCATTCAAAGTTAATTCCTAAACTAGGGTTTGGCTTAGGCAAACCCCTATTCCCAAGAATTTCCCCCTTTTTACTATGTGCAAGAACAAATACAGAACTATGTTTGAGAGGATTGACAGGATTTGTAGAGATAAACAAGTTCACCTTTTGATGACAAGAAATTTGGAGGACCAGGGTGACCACCACCATGATCTTGAAAAATCAGGCCGAACTTCTAGGAACAGATCCGAAATATATTCCTTTAACCAGATCTAGGTTGGTGTCTTTGTACAATGACTATAGCTCATTGTTTATGCCCGATCTCTTCATAATCACCCATTTAACCCTAATTTTAACATTTTCACAATTCACCTTTAAAAGAGGGAGTGAAACCCTAACCAGTAAATCTAATCAAAAATCTCAACCCTTTCCTTAGTTGTATTGAGGTTAGATCTATTGGATTCACCCCTCTTTCAATGTAAAGGTTAATTTGGTTCATTAGTGGACTTATCCTATTTGGTGAAACCCTGGTTCCAAATTACACCTCTACAACCACTATGTTGAAGAAAATGCAACCTACATTGGTCTTAAATTAGCTCAACATTGGGGTTTAAAGAGGGTGTGGTTTGAAGGTGACTCTCTTAATATTATCAACTATTTGAAGAAGACCCTTAAGCCTAGTTAGACCATACAAGGGTTAATTTTTTATTGGCTTGTCATCATAAAGTTTTTTGATGAATGTCTTATCTCTCATATCTTTCGGGAAGGTAACATTTTAGTTGATTTCTTTGCTATTCTTGGTGTCTCTAGGGACTCGATTCATTGATGGGGGTCTAATGATCCTATTCCCCTTGAAGTTAAAAATGTAATTTTCCATGATGCTTGCCTATGCAAAATTTGGTGGCTCCTTTGTGTATCTTGTCTAAGACCTATTTTTTTAGTATAGCCTTAGGGGTCTTTGTGGTTGGAATTTTCATTGTCTCTTGACCTTTGAAGTCATCATCCTTGTAATCATGACTTTTTTACTTGCCAAGGTGGCGCTGCCTTATGGTTTTGTTATGACTCTTTATCACTTCGCCATTAATGTCACATGGATTATGGGTAGATTTAAAATTTTTCTCTAGCAGTTTATCATTTATCTTTCTCTTTCTATTTTGGGCTTTCAATCTATTTATTTTTTCCTCCTCCTTTCTACTTTCTTGTGTATTTGGGTGGTCCCTCTAAGATAATGGGTTGGGACAAAAATTGTATTGAGTTGACTTCTTATGGGAAATGGCATAAGGACCCAAAGATTTGGGATAAGCTCTGTATGGGTAGTGTCGCTCGTTACAAGGAGAAGATCCATGGTTTTGACCTATAGGCCACTAAAGATTTTCTTAAGAGATGGAAGAATGGTTCTTTGTTGGTCTTCAAGATTCAGTTGGTCATCACTAAAGATCTTATAGCTCGAATCACTTGTCTCCCTATTGACGCAAGAAAGATATTCAAAGACCAGAAAGCATCAAAGGATGTCATCTCCTTGGTTTTCAAAGATGATGAAAAGGACAAGGTGGAGATGATGAATTCTGGTGGCTATGGTTGTGGGACAATCAAACACTTCTAGGCTGAGCTAATTGAGGTAATAATGAGGTATTTAACCCTTGATGGTAGGTTTACTAGTTTATTTGGTCATTGCTTCATTCTTCTTAACTACTTTTGCCATAAATACTTGGTTTCATTTTATTTTATCTACTTCCTCTTTGATTACTGGTGTCAATGACTACAATAATTTATTTAGCTCCCTTGTCCAATGGAGTATGCCAAATTTGTCTCCATTTTCCTAGTGTTGTCCAAACTAAGTTTGAATTTACCAAGAATGTTCAAGTACATTACTCACATATGTCCATAGATTTAGAGGATATTATTCTTGAGGATGAGGATGAATGGTATGATTTACATGAAAAAGGGGGATTGGCCTCTAAGAATAGCTCTAAGAAACACCCCAAACCTAATATCTCTTGCTATGATGGTTTCTCCATTGATAATGGGGATGAGGACTATATTTCTTTTGTTGTTTAAAAGCCTAAACCTGATAAAAGGGTTAAGCTCAGGGTTGAGGAGAAGGGGAAGGATTCTTAGGAAGAACAAAGCTTGTAGGATGGGGATTCTATTAGACACTATTATGCTGAAAAGCTAAATTGAGTGAGAAAGACAAAAGTGGCGGTGTGGGTAAGGGGAAGAAAGGGTTGAGGATAAAGGGAAACATACTTGTAGGGATGATTAGAGTATTGAGGATGTAGCTCTCGACATTGATTCTAGGAAGCTTGATAAGGACATTCTAATAGAAAATGTTAATATGGAGGGTGCAAAGAATGTCTTTCCTAACCGCAATCCCCTAGAGCACATTGAGGATGTCACATGTCTAGCATTGAACAGGGATTAGGTTTAGCTTAGACCTTCCAATTGGTTCATTTTTTAAATAAACACTATTAAAGAGATCTTGCATACTCTCTCTAATAGGGTGGATAACTTGTAGTGTGGAGTTGATAATAGAAAGGGTGAGGACAAACTGAAAATATTGAATTTACTTGAAGAGGTAGCAAGGTATGTGAAGGTCATGAAATATGATCATGAAAATATAATTAAGATGTTTGAGGATACTATTATCAAGGTTCACAACAAGATAAATATGGTGTTGAATGTCAGCTAGACTGTTGTCCAAAATAGTGTTGCAGGTCTCTATTTTCTTAATAACAAGGTTAAGGAGTTGAGGGTTGGGGAGGAAGAAACAATTGGAAAGCAATCTAAGGCTAGTGCGCATGTTGCTTGGGTTGATGAGGATGTTGTTGATAATATTTTTTATCAAGGTAAAAAGGGTGTTGTTATTTGTAGGGGCCTTTGGCCAAGACTCAGATTCAATCCAAATTGGTGGATGACCATTCCCAAGTCATTGATGAGGTTATGGAGTAACATGATCAACTTATTAAAAGGGATCTTGAAGCTACTAAAATTCTAAAGGAATTATAGGTTGGTCTGGATCTGTGTCCCTAATTTAGTTGTTATTTTGTTGCTAATAGTTGGCTTTCAGGTCTCTTTTATTTTATGGTGTTTTGATGTAACTTTCATTGTAAAAGGTTTTAGAGCCCCTTCAAAACCCATTTTACCTTAATCAAAAATATTTTTATAAATAATGAAGAAACCAAATAAAATTCATACAAGAGAACCAATCAATTCTCTCAAGTTAGAAAATTTCACTAGATATTAGAAATCCAAACAATTTATGAATTATGTAATTGAACACTTAATAACTTATGTTATTCATCTTAACAATACCTTTTAGGATTCTATTCAATTCCAAATTAGGATTAGAATACATAATTTCCAACAATTTCATATTAAACTATATTCATGTTTAAAGTAATCATTTTCATAACTTCTTATTCTTATAATATGACTTATCCAATCTTTCATTTATATACAAGTACAGTACATAATAATAGATGTACAAAGAAAAAGACCATTATATTAATATACAATAATTAATGTGCAAATTAAAAGACCACTATCTTAATATATAATAATTAATGTACAGTTGTGTTGTGGTTGGTTGTAATTTAGAGTATGTGGATGAATGCCTGAAAATATTGAGCAAAGTTTTATAGAAACTTTTAAATGCACAAAATCTATGATGAAAATTTTACTTAATAATGTTGCATCAGTTACATTTTTTCCCTCTCAAAAAAAAATGGAGAGGCAGGGAGGAGCACTCCAGGGGAATTTAGAGAAGAAATCAAACCCCTGTTTTGAGGAGAAGGAAGTGTAATTGGACCTTACAAAATTATGGATAGAGATATTGCAGTGTATTGCCATTTTACATTATTGGTCATGTTATGAGGGCAAAAAAATCAAGGGAAGAGATTCGATAATGGGTGAGACAAAACTGGAAGAAAGCCAGAGAGGTATATTTCATGCCCAAACAATTCTTCATGGTCGAATTTAGTAATAAAGAGGAAAGGATTGAGGTTATTGCTAGAGGGCCATGGAGGATTGGGGATTTTTATATATATGTTTAGAAATGGGTGCCAAACTTCAAACCAATCGCCCTTAACTTGAGGAGAAATCATTGTGGATTCGCTTGTAGAATCTTCCCTTCGAATTCTAGAGCGAAGATTAATGTCTGAAGAAGATAGGGAATAGGTTAGGGTAAACTTTAGAAATAGATATGGGTGAGAGTGATTGTATACATTATGCCTATATAAAAGCATTGGTAATAAATTGTATTCCAAAAGAAATGAAATTCTTGATAGTTGTTGGATGGTGGAATCAAAAGATTGAAAAAGAGGGGGAGAAATTTTTGTATCATATGCAGAAGAATAAATCATAATGTTGATGGTTGTAAAATAATGATCAATAAATTTTGGAGACAAGAAGAGAGGAATGAAGCGAAAAATTATACAAATAGGACTAAGGAAATTACGGGACGAAAAGATCTAAAGGTGGACGATAGCAAGGTTATCATTGCAACAGCAGAGCTTGAAGAAGGTGAGTGTTCACAAATTAATGATGATATGGTGAGAAACAACATAGAGGTGTTGGATACTCCATCTGGTCCTCAAGAGCCACCTGAAATACTAGTGATAATGTGGAAAGAGGAGGAAGATGAATTAAACATTATGGAACCAAGGATCATTAGCTAGACTATGGCTAACACCCCAAAAGAAATGTTGGTGAAATAAAAAACGAGGAGGAAAAAATATATCAAAAACAGAGCAGAAGATGGACTGCTTCTTGATCAGGCTTCGATCAAAAGATATTTATTGAGATCTAGGGGAGGAAAACCCTCCCTTGGAGAGCAATGAAAATTATCACTTGGAATGTTAGGGGCTTAAACGCCCCTAACAGAAGGCGCTTGATAAAGCACCAAATAGATTGCCAGGTGATTGATATTATTGTTCTTCTAGAAATTAAACTATTGAAATATAATGTGAATGCCTTTATAAAATATTGTTTCAGTTGGTCGGGATTTGTACAGGAAGCAATTGGTGCTTCATGAGGATTATGTATATTATGGAAACTAAATAAGCTATCAGTCTTGATACTTTTGGCAAACCATAATTGTATTAAATGTGAAATCAAAAGTCTTTCATTGGATTAAAATTTATTCTTTACAATGTATATGGTCCGTCTAAAACTTTGGAGAACCCTGAGTCTATATCTGGAAGGATGACAAAATAAAGCAATTTTGGTGGGGTATTATAATGTCATCTTGCATCCAAGTGATAAAGTAGGTGGGTTGGGAAGAATGATGCAATCCCAATATAATTTCCTCCACTTTATTACTTTGAATGGGTTCTCAGATAATGTTCCCTCAAATGGGAAGTATACTTGGACAAATAGAAGATTAGGTTTTTCAAACATAGCTGAGAAGTTGGATATATTTCTCCTCACAGATGATTGGTCAAGTGAAGTATAGCTATATGAATGCTAGTAAATCCAATACCAATATCTGATCATTATTTGGTGGAACTAAGCATTTTAGAAGATGTTTGAGCAGGTAGGAGTCAATTTAAGTTTGAAAAGATGTGGTTCAGATGGCTTGGTATGGTAGATATTATTTCCAATTGATGGAGAGATTTCAGAGACATCAAAGGAATGAGGATGTTCATTTTTTGCAAGAAATTACAACATTTAGAAGAAAATTTAAGAGTTTGGAACAAAATTGTCTTCAAGTATGTATTTGTGGAAAAGAAGAGGATAGAAGGTGAATTGGAATAATTGAGTGAATAGGTCATTCGATAGGGTATGTCTTGGGATGAATTCGTCAAAGAAAAGGAATTAATGATGGAATATGAAGAAATATTGGCAAGAGAGGAGTGTTACTGGAAATATAAATCAAGGGAAAATTGGCTCAAGGAAGGAGACTGGAACACTAAATTTTTCCACAACTCTACAAAGATGAAAAGAGGATGGAACAAAATCACTTAGAATGTGGACAATGATGGGGTACTCATTATGGAGGAGAAAGTTATATATGATGAAGGGGTCAAATTCTTTAGAAAATTGTTTGGTGGAGAAGAGAGTGCGAAGGCTCTTAATTGTGATTTCAAAAACAAGATTCCCTCACTAGTTTTGAATGATGACAACAAAATGTTGATGATGTTAGAGTATTCGGACCTGATCAGGCCTTGTTGCCGGGACCCATCTTTATTGCTTTCAGTAGTTGTTCTAGGTTTTAGCTTCTCCCTAAGTCTAGCTTAAGGGGGTGTGTTAGAGTATTCAGGTATTTACTTGATTAATTAAACATTATTTGTTTAATTATTTAAGTTCCCTTTATCTCTTTTACACTTAAGCTAACTTTAGGTGCATATAATTAATTATTATGTGCAAACCTAGGTTTTCCCTTTTAGGGTTTCTTGACCTATTAAAGGTTGAGTTCTTTCTTTTCATTGTATGAAGAAGGATTATTATTGACAATACATTTTGGAGCATATTTTTCCTGTGTATTCTTTCCTTCTGTGATTTGCTTCATTGCTTCTCCTTGTAACAAGTTTTTTAGCTTGCAAAGATTATTTGGGCTCCTATGGTGTTGTATTTTCTCAACTCCTATATGGTATCAGAGCTTCAGATCTGCAGCTGTCTGTTCTTGTTTTGAGAATTTTTTGCATTGGAAGCAGATCTAGGGTTTCAGGAATGTTTTTTATGCACCTAGGGTTTGACCTTTTTATAAGCACTTTGGGCCTAAACGGACCTCACCATCATGCTCAAAAGGCCAAAAAAACCCTATGGTCATATAAAATTCGACCTATTTTGGTTCCTGAGCCTCTGGGGTGAATTTTTTTCTCAGATCCAGGTCGTACGACCCTGGCACGCAAATCGAGAAAAAATTTGAAAAAAAAAATTTGCCTTTTTACGGCATGCAGGCTGAATTTTTGCTTTTTTATTAAAAAAAATTTCATGAAAAAATAGGGTTTTTAAAAATTAAAAAAAAATTGGGAAACAATTTTTTGTGGGTACCGCAGGGTACCAGACTAATAGGCCTGTCAGACCTGTCAGTCCGGCCTCTGCGGCCCCTCTGGCCCCCACCAGCCCTCGCATCTCCTGGCCCCTATCGGCTCCTGGCCCGGCCCCCTGCGTTCCTTGGCGACCCTACTCCACCTGTCGCCGCCGCCTACCGGCCCCGACCATCGCAGCGCCTCCCCTGCCTCCCACCGCAACGCCTTGCTGCCGTCGCTGGCTGCCCCAGCGGCCCGCGCTCCGCTCCCACCCACCGCACCAATGGCCCCCGCCGGTCTAGCCTCCGCTTGCGCCCTAGCTCTCCGCCCAGCTCCACCCCGCTAGCCGGCCGTCGCCCGCAACTCTGCCTCGCTTGCCGGTCGCCGCCTACAGCATCGCCCCACCACGGCCCGTCGCCTCAGCGGCCCTCGCCCGGCCCGACCTCCGCCGGGAACCGCTCTGGCCACCTCCTGCCACCTGTCGCATCACTGCAAGCCTCGAGCACCGCCCGATCGACTACCACCCAGCCACCGGAGCTCCGCCCGACCACCACCAGTGCACCACCCACTGGCCACCGGACCACCAAAGAGCCACCAGACTCCCTTTTTTGGCTTTTTCAGGGGGGGTTTAGTTTTTTGGCTCTATCTTGGGCATACAGAGTCATTTTTTCAAAAATGAATAGGCATCGAAAAGTTGGTTCCAAGCCCGACCTCATGGTATTGGTAATTTTTTCCAATTTTGCTGTTTGATTGTGTTTTTTTCCAGTCAAAGTGAGGTCTATTTTTTGCACTCCGAGAGCCATAGAATGAGCATCCGACCTCCGTTTTTCGAAAACTTTATATTTTTAGAAAACGTGTGTTGTTTAATTTCCAGCCATTTGAGTTTTACTGCTAGATTCTGCTCCATGCATATTTTATTCAATTTTTTTTCTTTTCAACATTCTGGTGGATATCGTGGTTGTTTCAAGTCCTGGGATCTCTTCTCTGAGTAGGATGTCTCTATTTTGGTTCACGTTTCTATTTCCAGTCTTCTTATCATTGTAGCTTGTATCTATGCAAACACACTAAGATAAAGTGCCATCATGCATTGTTTACTTGGAATCTTGCATATCTTGTGTCTTGTTGTACATGCACTATTGATCAAGTGCCATGAGGGGGTTGATGTTTTCCTGTTGTTTGCCATCTTCCTTTGTCAAGTGAGTGTTCCTTCCATGACATTCGCCTCATGATGATGTGTCTTAGCACCTTTGATGTTCTTGGTTCTTCGTCATGCAGTTGTTTTTGGCTGTCATTTTCAGTGTTCCTGTCCCTCTCCCACTTCCGCATTATGGGGACGTTTATCCTGTTGGTTCTAATGCTTATGTGGTTCGATTGATCAGCTCTTCAAGCTTTGGTTTCTCATGCCATCTGTATCTTTGATTTCAGTTGTTTTTGCCTTATTTTCCTCCTGATTCGAGTAGTGTCATTTGAGGGCACTCATGCAAATTACAATCTTATCTACCTGGTCATGTTCTAGTTCAATGGATGTTCTTCAGATCAGCAGTTATTCTTTGACAAAGTTTGCAGGTTCTTCATGCTTCAGTGGTATTCTTTTTCATCTCTTTTTGGAGTAGAATTTTGTTCCCACGTAGTTTTCTCTATTTCTCCAGTTCATAAAGATTTCATTGTATTTGGGTACCTGATCAGGCCTTGTTGCTAGGACCCGTCTTTATTGCTTTCAGTAGTTGTTCTAGGTTTTAGCTTCTCCCTAAGTCTAGCTTAAGTGGGGGTGTTAGAGTATTCGGGAATTTACTTGATTAATTAAACATTATTTGTTTAATTATTTAAGTTCCCTTTATCTCTTTTACACTTAAGCTAACTTTAGGTGCATATAATTAATTATTATGTGCAAACCTAGGTTTTCCCTTTTAGGGTTTCTTGACCTATTAAAGGTTGATTTCTTTCTTTTCATTATATGAAGAAGGATTATTATTGACAATACATTTTGGAGCATATTTTTCCTGTGTATTCTTTCCTTCTGTGATTTGCTTCATTGCTTCTCCTTGTAACAGGTTTTTCAGCTTGCAGAGATTATTTGGTCTCCTGTGGTGTTGTATTTTCTCAACTCCTATAGATGACTCTATCTTCCCTGGAAGAAGTGAAGGAAGCCACCTTTCAAATGAACTTGGATAAGGCTCCAAGGCCAAATGGGTTCACTGTCTTGTTTTTTCAAAAATGTTGGGAGACTATGGGTAAAGATATATGTGAAGTAGTGGAAGAGTCCAAAAAATGAAGATTGATGCTCAAAGAGATGAAAAATACAAACATTGCTTTGATACCAGAGAAACAAGAGGTACATGATTTCTCTAATTTTTGTCCTATATCTTTATGTAATACTATATATAAAATTGTGGCAAAGTTCATGGCTAATAGATTAAAAAGGATTCTCCCAAATATAATATATCTCAAACAAAGTGGGTTTGTTCCTAGTCGTAACATTGTAGATGGTATAATAATTGCTCATAAAATCCTAGACATACAATCAAGAAGGAAAATATGAGGGGTATGATATTGAAACTAGATGTTAAGAAAGTATGTGATCATGTTCAATGGAGATTCTTAACGGTAGTTATGAAGAGATTTGGTTTCTATGAATAATGGATGGAGTGGGTTTACAGCTACATATCTTCACCATAGTACCAAAGTATTTCATCCTTATTAATGGTCTA
This sequence comes from Cryptomeria japonica, assembly GCF_030272615.1. NCBI lineage: Eukaryota > Viridiplantae > Streptophyta > Pinopsida > Cupressales > Cupressaceae > Cryptomeria > Cryptomeria japonica. Next base: position 586,446,802 of record NC_081414.1, on the reverse strand, counting down.
CCATGTGGTTTTTTTCAAGAGGGGAGGGGTCTACATCAAGGAGACCCTCTATCCCCCTTTTTATTTGTGGTCATGGAAGATACCCTTTGTAGGAAAATAGCAGTGCTAATAAGATCATAGGTTTGGTCAGGCATCAATGCAGTGCATTCTCTGCCTAATTTCTCTCATCTGTTATTTGCAGATGATACCATTTTGTATGGTAAGGCCTCATATGATTAATAATTTTTCATCTATAAGGTGTTAAAACACTATTTCCTGGTGTCAGGATGACATATCAACAAAGAGAAATCAAGGATCGATTTCTTCAATACGGGTAAAATTGCACAGAGGAGGATAGCTCTATCATTGGGTTTCATAGTGGAGAAACTACCAAACACTTATTAAGGGGTATCGATGTTTGAAGGGAATGTTTAAATTTCTTTATGGAAGGAAGTGGTGGAGAAATGTGGGAGAAAGATTGAGAACTAGAAAGGAAGATGGCTCACGTTGGTGGGCAAGATCATCATGGTCAAATTTGTTTTGTTAGCAATTCACATGTTTTCTACCTTGGAGACAACAAACAAGGTGGTAGTGGATATAAGAAATAAATTAAAAAAATAATAATGGGATGAAGCTAATGATCAGCATAAAATTCCCTTATTAGCCTAGGATCTAGTAAAAAGCCCAAAATCAAAAGGAGGAGTAGGCATTAGGGACATGAGTATTCAAAATAGAGCACTAGTGGCAAATTTGATTTGGTGTATGTTTAAAGAGTCTAAGGCACTATGGAGCAAGGTTCTGAGAAGGAAGTATCTAGATGAGGATACTCAGGAGAGGATCCTCACAATTGCCAACCCACCACATGGTTCGGCGAATTGGAATTTCACGATTAAGAGCATGAGTGTAATCACAAACCATATGTCATGAAAAATTAAAAATGATAGTAAAGCTGAGTTTTGGTTAGATTCATAGAATGGGCACAAGCCAATCATATAGTTTTTGGGCATAGAGAGAGCAAGAGCAATGTTGAGTCCGATTTGGGGAAACAAGTTTAGAGATTATATGGAAATCTCTAATAATAACAGTTTGCTATCCTTTAAATGGAAAGAAGTAAGTGTCTCGACTTGAATTTCATCTTCAGAATACTACCTGCAACATATTAGTTTCACAAAATACAAAGGAAATACAAAGGAAATCCAAACTCAACCAATGAAACTACATGAAATGATTATAAAATAAAAATATTATTAACTTCACGATTTAAGTTTCATTGTGTCCTAACTCCACTGTTCCTGGTTGCAAATGATTTGCTCTCGGACAAGCATCGGTGGCTTCCAAGATGGCATATGAAGAATGGACTTATTGTTAACTGATACTATGATATGCAAATGATATTAAGCTAAAATGCTATGAAAATGATTTATGCTCAAAACTTTAAAATGTTATTTACTTCAAACTCAAACTCACAGATGCAAGATGAAGACTCCTAGATGACTATATGATTAGCTATTAGTCTATTTTTCTATTTTTTTCAAAATGTCCTAGGAGACCTCTTTTTATAGATTTTTGAGTTCATGAGCTTAGGTGACAGAGATCAATGGTCATGATCAAATCTTGCAGATTGGATGGCTATGAGCAAGAAGCTGAAGGTTGAGAGAAAGGGGGAAGGAGAAGACAAGTGTCACTCATCTCACCTTGACTAAGTTGAAGACCTTAGAGGATATAGGATAGTTGGAGAAGATGTAGGAATGAGAGGACAAGTGGACTCAAGTCCTCCTAAAATATAGGGATTTTAGAGAGAATATAGAAGAAGGTTAGGAAATATGTGTATGTACACAATATTTCATTTATTTTGGAAGTTGGAGATAATTAGCTAATAAATTTTTTATTTATTTTATTTTGTTGAATTAATTTAGCCACATGATGGATGAGTTGACAAAGGAAAGATGAAGTGGGTATGGAAGATGAGTTGGAAAAGGGATTTAAATAATTAAGAAATTATTTAATATTTGAGACTATAGGATAGTAGATAGAGGAATAATTAAATATTAGATATTTAAATTTAAATAATTAAGAAATTATTTAATATTTGAGACTATAGGATAGTAGATAGAGGAATAATTAAGTATTAGATATTTAATTAATTGACTAGAAGAAAAGGATATAACGAATTAATTAATAAAATGTTTCAATTAAATTAATTAATAGAAGGACATGAAATGAATTAAATTAATTAATCTTTTCAAATTAACTATTTAATAGAAGAATAATTATTAAATAAATATAAAATATGTATTTAATTATTCATAGCCATTTTTATGTGCATACATTTTGCCCCTCTTTGAAATGATGTTGAGACAACATTGTTTCAAAGATTCAATCAAGTCTCGATAATGCGCCTAATGAGGATAAAAATCCTGATTGTGTTCCCCCTTGGGAGATTGATTGTGAAATTATTGAAAAAATTGAATGATTAATCTCACGATAATTGATTGAAATTTTTGCAACTTTGGTTGATGAAAATGTCCACTCTTTGATTACTTTGATATTTTGCTTAATTTGATGACTGATAGAGTTTGATTGACTTCATGATTGATGAGGCTCAATGATATAAACTCAAAGTTTTGATGATCTAATAGGATAGAGTTTGATTGACTTCATGATTGATGAACGTCAATGATGTAAACTCAATATTGGATAGACTATATGTGTAACCTCATGATGAATGAGCGTCACTAATATATGGTCAAAGAGATTGATAGAAATCTCAAGTGAGCGGATAGGATAGCTGATTGATTGATCAAATCGATTGATTGGATCAAGAACTAACATTTTTTTATATCATGTTGCAGGAGGATCTAGATGTATTGATTCATCCAGGGGGGAGAAGGAGGATCGGTGAGGCCTACAACATCTAAAAAGAGTGGTGCTCTTCGTCCTAGTTGACATATTGATATGAGACATTGATTTGTATCATGGGACATTATATTTTATTGATTATTTTTTTGATATCATTGTATACTTGGACTGTTTATTGTTTTATGATGATATGCAGACATGGACCCTATATGATGTTGATGATTCATGATTTATTATGCATGCTACTTTGATGATGATGATCTATATGCATTGATTACATAGATGCAGTGATTATGATGATCTTTTCTTTCCTTTATTTTATCATGGTGATGTTCTATATGATGCAATGATGACGAAATGAAAATGCATTTGATTTTTTTATTTTATTTTATGATCATGGATGAAAATGAAAATGATTACTAGCTTAAATAATATGCTTTACTTAAATGATGCAAATGCAATGATCTATATGGGAATGCAAATGAATGTTGATTTTTTTTATTTTATATGATTTTAAATGCAAATGATCCACATGAAATGTTTTTGAAAAAAATGCAAATGATGATTATGAAATGCAATGCTTGATTAAACTTATGTGATGGATGCTTATATGTAATGCTTATAATGATAAATAAATCTAAGTGTGAAGATGCAACTAAATGACCTTAATGGATAAAAAGAACTAAAATGATAATGAACCCAATGCAAATAATAATGATGATATACTATATGATTATAAAATGCACTTAATGGAATGCAAATGCAATGATTGAAATGAAACTAAATGAAATGAATGATGATAATTTAAGTGATCAAATGCAAATTGTTTTCGTTTGTCCAAGTATACTCAATCTTTATTTATAATTGTTGATCTCTGAATGAAATGAAATGCTTATAATGCAACTGACAATGAATGCTTATAATGCAGATGAATAATGAGATAATCTAAAATGATCTAACTAAAATGATACTTTCATTCTTCATATGTTGTCTTATAACAGTGCTTGATTGCATCATTGAGCTTTAAAAATGTTGTAAGAAAATACAAGCAACTTGACATAATGATTCAAGCTAACCTGAGTATTTCTTACATGGATTTTGATATAGCAAGTTTATACAAGCAACTTGATATAATGAATCAAGTTGACCTGAGTATTTCTTGCAGAACAGACAAGGATTATCCCCTTTCATGCATGACTCAGAACATCCTCCTTGATCTTTTTCTGATCAAATCCTTAGAAAAGTACATACCTTAATAAGAGATAAACCACAGATAGCAAACAAAGAAAATAATCATGCCCCATCATAGCTTCTCTAGTCATAGACATCTTTGAGTCGCATAGAGTACATGATTAGCAATAAATCAAGATATAAACATTGAATCTTGTATGTCATTCACATGTTCTCATGGTCATTAAATGATATAATCATTTTGATGAATAATCATTGATAATCCTTCATTACTTGCTGGTTTATTCCTCATTTTCTGAATTTCATGATTCAGTTGTTACAAAATGCCTTGATCTTCATTGCTTTGTTGTTCGTTATCCGTTTCAAAATCCTAGGTGTTTTTGGTTTTTCTAAGTTTTCTAAATGTTTTGGATTTTCAAAGATTTAAAAGATTGCCTTAGCAAAAGGAATTAGGATTTTGCCTCCAACGGAAACAAACTTTATTATGGATGTACGAATGGATGATCCAAACCATGGTGGGATATAATGTAGATATGATTGACTTTAATAAAATCCAAGATAGTGACTATGATAAGTATGTAAAATATTGATAATTGTTGGTAAGCTACATATTTTTTGCTAGTGGTTTAGAGCAAATGGATGTGAAAGATAAATGGATGAGCTAAGATAGATGGAAGCAATAGATGTGATAGGATGGGTAGATGTGCAAAGCAATCTCATAGATGGAAGAACCCACTATTAAATAGCGCCTGTTTACTAGGTTTTCACCATCTAAATTTATTGCATTTTTTTTATATTTGATTTTTTTCTTTTGTTTTCACTGTTTTATGCTTTTTAGGGATTTTCTGCTTTTTTTATTTTTACTGATTTCTTCATGACTTTATATATTTTTTACTGATTTCTTCAGGACTTTATATCTCAAGCATAGAATTTCTTGAGATGGATGGAATTGATAGGCTCATCAAACCAATCACCTTCAGGGGTAGATAACTTGTATGCTCTTGAGCCATATGTTGCTACTATGACAAAAGGACCTAACCAATTTGGTTCAAATTTTTCCATCTTTTCTCGGTCTTGCTGATTTCTCGGATTCTCCCTTAGAACTATATCTTCAATCTTAAAAATGTGTGACTTGATTCTATGATTATGACTTCTTTCTATTCTATGTTGATATGCCTTCACATGATCTGTTGCATTTTGGCAACATTCCTGAATCAGCTCAAGTTATTGAAGTCTAAAGACTCGTTGTTCTTCTTCTGGTATAAGACCTTTCAAGGAAACTCATAGAGAAGGTATCTCTACTTCTACTAGTAATATGGCTTCTGATCCATAGACTAAGCAATATGGAGTTTCTCTCATTGTTGTGCGAGTGATAGTTCAGTATGCCCAAAGAGTAGGATTTAGCTAAATTTGCCAGTCTTTACCAACTTCATTGATTGTTTTCTTCAGGATTTTCAAGATTGTTTTGTTTCATGCCTCATATTGACCATTTCCCTATGGATAATAGGGTGTAGAAAACCTATGTTGGATATGGAATCTCTCATATAGTTCCTTCACATCTTGATTCTTAAATTGTCATCCATTATCAATGATAATGGTCATAAGGACTCCATAGTGACAGATTATATAATTCAAGATGAATGATGATATTTGTTTTCCCGTCACTTTCGTCAAAGGTACTGCTTCAATCCATTTAGTGAAATACTCAGTAGCAATCAGAATGAACTTATGTCCATTAGAGGATGAAGGGTTTATCTTACCTACCAAGTCAAGACCCCATTGGGAGAATGGCCATGATCCTACCATAGGATGCAATTCTTGTGTTGGTGTGTGGATGAGATTCCCATGGATCTAGCATTGTTTGCATTTATTGGCATATGTGAATGAATCTCTCTCCATAGTAGGCCAATAGTAACCCATACGAATAAGTTTCTTAGCCAGTGTTAATCCACTTGAGTGTGTGCCACAAATACCTATGTGAACTTCGTTAAGAACTTTCTCAAATTCTTCTTGTTTGAGACATCTCAATAAAGTGTTTTCTAGACCTCGCCTATATAAGGTATCAACAATAATAGTATAGCGGGATGACTAACAGATAAAATTTCTTCTCTGATTGCGGGATAGGTCAGGAGGAAGGATATTCTCTTTTAAGTATTTATAAATTTGGTCATATAAGGATAGATCGGTCCCAAATATATGGCAAATCATGCGGGTGTGTTGGGATTCAATGGTAGATTTCAAGATATCCTCCACCAAGAATTCATAATGTTGTTGATTCTCTTGATTCTACAAAAGAGATGCTATTGTAGCCATTGCATCTGCTACTTTATTCTCATTTCTTGGGATCTGAGTGAATGATACTTCTTCAAACTATTCTTTAAAGTCTTCTACCAACAATTTGTAAGGTATAGGCTTGTCATCCTTAGTTTGATAATCATCATTTATTTGATTGATTTTAAGTTGTGAATCACCATAAACATGTAATTCATTAATGTTCCATTCAATAGCCATTTTGAGCCCAATAGTCAGTGCTTCATATTTTGCAGTATTATTTGTGCATGGAAACCACAGTCTATATGATTTTGGAATTGTGTTTCCTTGAGGCATGATGAACAAAATTCCAGTGCCTGATCCATATTGTGTATAAGAACCATCAAAGTACAACTCCCAAAATTTTGTACTTATTGTCAGAATGTTTGCATCAGGAAATTCAATGTGAAATGGTATGCCATCTTGTAAGGGTGCTTTAGCTAATTGATCAGCAATGACTTGTCCTTTGATAGATTTTTGATCAACATATTCTATATCAAACTTACTTAGTACCATAACCCATTTTGGCAGTCTACCTGTCAATGTTGACTTGTTTAGAAAATACTTTAGTGGGTCTATTTTTGCTATCAGTTTCACAAAATGGGTCAGCATATAATGTCGTAGTTTCTGAGTTGCAAATACAACTACTAGGCATGTCTTCTCTACTAATGTATAGTTCAATTCATAGCCTACAAGTGTTCTACTGATCTAACACACTGCTCTTTCTTTACCTTCTTCATCATGTTGTGCTAAAAGAGATCCTAATGATACATTTGTCGCTAAGATGTAAAGCAACAATGGTTTCCCTTTGATTGGTGATACAAGTACCGGAGGATTCATCAGATATTCTTTAATTTACATAAAAGATTCTTCGCACTTATGATCCCATTTGAATGGAACATTCTTATGTAAAAGATGAGTGAATGGATGACATCTATCTGCTAATTGAGAGACAAATATTTTGATTGATTGCAATCTTTCTTGTAGAGAACACAATTGACTTATGTTTCTAGGCGACTCCATTTCCATGATAGCTTGACCTTTTCTGGATCTACTTCAATTCCACAAGTTGATATAATGTACCCAAGAATTTTTCCAGAGGTTACTCCAAATGCACATTTCTTTGGATTCAATCTTAATTGATATTGTTCGAGCCTATCAAAGATCTTTCCCAAGATGTTCAAATGTTCTTTCTTTGTATGGGATTTTGCAAGTATATCATCTACATAATCTTCCATAAATGTATGCATCATATCATGAAAAATTCATGTCATGGCTCTTTGGTAAGTTGCTCTTGCATTCTTAAGCCCAAATGGCATACCATTCCAGCAGTAAGTACCCCATGCACGGGTGAATGTTGTATTTTCTTGATCTTCAGGTGAAATTCTTATTTATTGTATCCCGGGAATCCATCCATTAATGAAAACATCTCATGTCCTGCTGATAAGTCCACAATTATATAAATATTAGGTAGTGGGAAATCATCTTTGGGACATGCCTTGTTCAAATATCCGAAATCGGTGTAGACTCTTATGCTTTTATCTGGCTTTGAGACTGACACAATGCTTGAAACCCATTCTGGATAGGCAACAGGTCTTATGAAACCCTCATCCAATAGTTTCTTTAGCTCATCTTTTACAAGGAGAGCGATGTGTGGATGCATCTTCCTTAGCTTTTGTTTAACTAGTTTTGCTTTTAGATCCACATTGAGATGATGCATGATAAGAAGTGGATTAAGTCCTGGCATGTCTGCATAGGACCAAGTAAAATTTATTTGTCTTTGTCTGAAGAATTCTATGTATTCTTTCCTTTCTTCATCTGATAATGATGTAGCAAGATGAAGTATCTTGGGATCCTTTGTTGTGACAATGTTTATTGCTTCTATTGGCTCTATTAGAATAGAAAACCTCTCCTCAAAATATGCAGGGAGGATGTCAAATTTTCCATCTTCTGGAGCCTCAAAGAGGTTTTCACCGTCAGATAAGTCCTTTATTTTTCCTCTTGATTGATCTAGTGTTGCCATGAAATGGTTCTCAGCACTAGGTCTTTTTCCTTGTTTTATTTCAATTTTGCGACTGGAAAGTTTGGCATGCTCCTGACTACAAGAAATGTTACTTGATTCCGCAATGGAAGATATCTTAGGTGTTGTGGGTTTGACAGCATTAAGATATACAACTAAGTCATGGTCATCAGAAAAGCCATCTAATTCAGGGTTTTCTAGGTTATTCCAATCAATTAGTTATGGATGAAGAAGGGGTAAGTCATAGTCATCGTCATTGTTAGGTGCTTCAAGGTTCATGACATAATAGTCATAATTTTCCGTAGAGTAGGTAATGTCATAGATAGAACGCTCTTGAGGATAGTCTCTCCCATGTTCTCTCCAATCAGTTCTAACGAAATAAGTATTGGTATTTTGTGGTTCACAATCAAGTGATTCTTCATCTGGCGTTCACCCCTCAAACGAATGAATTATATCAACACATAGATCTTTAATACTGCAAGTTCCTTCTTGATTACTTTCAATAGATTCATTTGTATTTTGAAGTTGACATACTTGTGCACATGACATAGAGGATTATTTTGCTATCTTTTGTCTTCTCTTGAACTCAGCTTCTTCTGGACTAATAGTCAATCATGATTGACTATCTATTAGTTCTTCCATGGTTCTTCCATACCTTGGTACGTCTTGCTCATTATTTGATAGAAATCTGATATTTCCTGATACTTGATCAATAATTGTTTGTGTTTCTTGTGGTGTTACGTTTTGTTCTTTTTCATCCTCTTTCTTTTGTTGTTTTGTATATGCCTCTTTCCTCTAAATTCTAAGTTCTTTTTGTCGTCTTTCCAACTCTATTTTTTGTTTTGTGAAAGATGAGTCTTCATTTGTAATAGGTGCTTGTTCTTCATCCTTTTCTTCACTTGATACACTAGATGATAAATCTGGACCTCATTCATATTCATTTGAATTTGTCTCTGAACAATTGTCTAGGATTACACCACTATACCATACATGAATATTGTATGGTGCAAATAGTTCTATGATTTTGGTCATCTCTTCTTTCACTGCTTCTAGAATATCTTGCTCAGATTCAACACTTGTTTGTATTCCTTGAACTTGTTTGCAAGGTTCTTCTTCTCTTTTGATTGCAAGTTCTTCTTGTTGTTTCTCATATTCTTCTTGTTTTTGTTTGTTAGCTACTATTTTTGTTGCTAGATGTAGCTTTTCTTGCCATGGTTCTTCTTTAGGGACTGCTTTCTTTTTCCACCTTGATTGTTGATAATTGTGTTGTTTTTGCTTTAATTTGGGATATCCAAGTCCTGATTTATCTTCTTTATATTATGAGTGTGGACAAATAGGTTCTAAAATACCTTCTTGTCACTTACCAATTGGTCATTTTCCTTCATATCCCATTTTTTGCATGATCTTATAACCATTTCCATATTGCTCTATGGGAATATTGACTTTTGTAGCTACTGCTATAGTTTCATTTTCATCTTTGTATAGCCAACTAAGAATGTCCTTGTCTTTAGTTTCTTCTGCAAGTGTTCCAGCTCTAACAAATGCTCCATCAAACATTTCTACTGATTTTTCTAAGATCCGTGGTTGAACATTTGTAGGTTTTTCATATGATTTAGGTGAAAGTGGCAAGTTATGTAAAGAATATTTTCCCATTCCTTCATCATTTAATTTGAGCTTTTTCTAAAAGGTTTCCCATAATTTTTCTTGAATTTCTTTGGTGGGATAGACCGACTCTCTGTTATGTGGAACTCTTGTATCTTGTGTTGGCTTCAGATTATTACAATATTGGCTGGAGTCTACAATTATAATGACTTCTTGTCCCTCATGACTAAACTTTACACATTGGTGATATGTAGAAGAAACTGCTTGCATGTTGTGAATCCATGGTCTTCCCAGAATAATGTAATAAGATAGATTCAAATATAAAACCTGGCATAATGTATTCCTTTCCACAGGTCCTATTTTGATTGGTAACACCACAGTTCCTTTAGAAGAAATCTCTTCTTCATCATAAGCCTTAATGGTTATTTTCTTTTGTGGATCTACTGCATTTTCTGAATATCTCAAAGCCTTTATTAAACTTAATGCACAAATGTTTAAGCCAGCTCCACCATCTATGAGTACATGTTTGACACGAGTTTTGTGAATGGTGACTTCAACATGTAAGGGAGCATTGTGAGGATGTTGCACGGATGCATCATCATTTTCAGAAAATGATAAGCAATGAGGGGCTATAAGGTGTCCCACCATGTTTTCGAACTGATCTACATCCAAGTCTTTTGAAATTGTTGTTTCCGTTAGAGATTTTTCCAAAATTTCCTTATGCATAGGTGAAACTTTGAGGAGCTCTAAAATTGATATTTGAGTAGGTATTCTTTGCAATTGTTCCACTAAGTTGTATTGTCATGAAGTGGATGTTGATTCGTTTGTTATACCCAAAAATGTAACCTTCACTTTGCTTCTCATAATGACATTGATTAGTTCTGAAGGTGTGTTATCTTTAACTATGATGACATTTACCACAACATCATACGTATAAGTGTAGTTCACTTTAGCTTTGCCTTTCTTATATTTTGATTTAGATTGTTCACCTTTTTCATAGTTTGGAAGTGGAGTTTTGAAGGCTAAATGTGATTCGTTCATCTTATGACTATCCACTGTGATAGTTCCATTATCAATTAAATCTTGGATAAGGTGCTTCAATCTTTGACAATCATTAGTTTGGTGTCCTTTGTTTCAATGGTAATTACAAAAATGATTGTCTTTCCACCAATTAGGTTTGACTTGTGGTTTGTAGTTTCTTGCTTCTGGTAAAGTAATCAATTTATTTGCAAGAAGAGTTTTCAAAGTTGATTCCAAGGGTTCTCCAATGTTTGTGAATTTCCTGCGAGGATTGGAGAAGAAAGACTTGGATTTATTGTTCTCTTGATTGTTATTATTTCAGATTTGGCTTGATAAATTAAAGATTGGTTGTTGTTTTGTAGCATTATTATCGTCATTTCCTCCATTGATAACATTCCTATTCTTTGACCAGAATTTAGTTTTGTCATTGTTGTTGTTGTTGTTGTTGTTGTTGTTGTTGTTGTTGTTGTTGTTGTTCTTGTAGGAATTATTGTAATGCTTTAGCTCTCCTTTCTTTACCATTGTGTCTTCTATTTTTAAACCATTTTTAATCATCTTGGCAAAAGAAGGAGGACATTTCATTTTTAAACGGTAACTCATTTCACTGATAAGGTTGTCAATGAATATGTCCATTTTCTCTTTATCAGGTACATCTTTTGGATACCTATTAAACATTTGTTTCCATCACTGTAAGAAGATCATGAAATATTCGCCATTCTTTTGCTTAACATTGCATAAATCCAACATTGTTATCTCATTTCTTACATTGTAGGAGTATTGTGAGATAAATCTATTCACAAGTTCTTCAAAAGATTTGATTCTAGATGGTAGTCTTGAAAACCATTCCATCGATTATCCATTTAAACTCCTAGGGAATAGACGCATAGGGTAAGTTTCATCATGTTGAAATTTCATACTCATAGTGCAAAATTCCCTAATGGGATCTTGAGGATCAGATTTCCCATCATATTTATCATATTTAGGGATTTCACAATGTTGTGGGAAGGGTATCATATTTAAACTTTTGTCAAAAGGATATGGACAGATATCCTCCAATGAATACTTCTTGGAACTCATTACATTCTGCATATCCTGTATTTGTTGTTGTAAGGTTTGCATTTGTTGAGCGAGAGTTAACAAAGGATTATCCATACAGATTCTCCTTGTATCCTCATAAGTTCTTCTATCACTATGCTCTCTTCTTGTATCATCATGGTCTTTTCTTGTTTTATCTCCTTGTGTTTCCTCATGGTTTACTTTATTTACATCCTCATTATTTGGATCATCTGTGTTTTGATTATTACTCGTCTCTGCATCTTGTTTCAAACTTTGTATGTTAAAGTCTTGTGGCAATTTAGCTCCTGATTTTGCCAACATTAAAAGGTATTTTTCTTTTTGTTTCTCCAATAACTTTTCCATTAGTTTGTCAAATTTGAAATCTTGCTCAAGGTCTCTAATGGTGTTATTAACTGCTTCTTCATCAACATCTATATACCCAAAAGTTTGGAACATTGAATTATCTTCTTCCATTTGTTTTTGTTGTTTTCTGAATTGCTCATATTCAGCTGTAGTCCAAATTGGCATGTGATTGCTTCTGAAACTTCTCAAGTTTTGACTTTCTAAAAACAACTCAATAGGTGATTATTGGTTTAGGAAGGTAAGCTTTGTTGATTTTACCACTGTTATTAGTTCATTGTGATAAAGCATTTTTTTGTTGAAAAGCACGTCCTTGCAAAATTTCTCCATCAAATTTTGTCCCGCAGCCACGTAAATAGTAATGAAAGCGGTGTAGGAATGTCCTATGTTTTAACAAGATCTTGCGATTGATATACAAGAATCTTATCCTCTTCTGAGTAGCTTTATAACTGGGTTTTCTTTCCTTAAGGCGATATTTAAAAGTCATATAAGCATATGATAGTTTACAAGTTTGCTTGATTCCAATGTGAGTGCAATTCTGATTTTGATATAACCTAGGTTCAAAATAGGAACGATATATACAAGATAATGAACAAAAGGTGGATTGATCAAGTTTCATGATAGAGGATTTGATATATCCTGATGAGAAACTGATAATGATGTTGATTTTTTGCACTTAAGATGGTTGAATTGATAGTTTTGATACTTAATGTAAGTACAGATCCAATAGTCAACAAGATGAGAGGGGGGGGTGAATCATACAAACTTAATCATCCATAAAAACATCAAATTCAGCCTCGGTAACATATACTTCAGTAATAAAACCAAAACTATTAAACATGCAAACTCAAAAGCATATAAACATCATAAACCTCATAACACCAGATTTAACGTGGAAACCCAAATAGGGAAAAACCACTGTAGGATTTCGGACCCACTAAGAAATATACTCTTCTAGAGTATACTCGGTTAAAACAAAATCCTGTTAAAGATTACAAACACATTGCTAGATGTGACCCGGTTAAGGGATTTCCCTCAGATCTATTAGGATCTTCACCTTGCTAGAAGTGACCTTGTTAAAGGATTTCAAACACTCAATCAGAATGTCACCTTGCTAGAGGGTTTTACAAATAAGACTATTAAGTCCACTTGGTTAAGAGATTTTATGTCACTTTCACAAAATAACAGTAATAAAAATCTATCTGCAACTTCACATCTAAAATGCTAAAGCAGATTCCTATTTGTTCAATACAATCTAGACATAGAACTAATCTTGTCCATCTACTGGGCTTCTATACTCTGTTATTCAAACAGGTCTTCAAGCTTCTGTGCTCGGTAATCACTATGTAGCATCCCTGTGCATACACTTGCCCGCATACATTGTTTATCAACAGTTTCCTATTTATAAACAATTAGCTAACCGCTTAATCTCCTTGATCACATTTCCCATGATCAATCATAGCCATCAGATCTTCAATCTTGTCCAGGTTCAATGTATCTTTCGATCTGAAAACATTTTACCCTGCCTAGGAACTTGCATACATTTCTTGGAACTTGTGTCAGGGTATTGTGGTTCAATCTGAGCTGTAGATCTTCATGCCAACTTGCCTTTGCCTTAGATTCATTAACAAACTTCATGCACGGCTCACCAATCATTTAATCAGTTCCAGCTCATCAGCTTCCTTCATTAAATATCACATGTAAACATTTAATGCATTTTGTTATAGCTCGGTTACAACTCAGTAACAACTTGGTGAATACTAAACTTCACTTGGTAGACATTCTGCCTTCATTAACTGATATCGATAACCTTAGGGTTTACCGACTAGGTTCCTTGCTTGATAACATAGTATAGTATTAACCTTTACAATTTACAACATATGTATGATGTTAAAACAATCTAAACATCATGATCTCATCATTGTCTGACTCGGTAATAGTTGCCCATTGAATACCTTATTCATCCTCTTATTCATCATATTCTTTCCTGTGTCTTTTACCGACATCTTTATACTATTTAAATCATACTTATCAAGATATGGCAACATCATACTGAATTAGAAAATCAATTTCTTGACATCAATGACAAAATAATAATATCAAGATAGTAAACATCTTTAATCAGTTATATCCATAATCATCAACAACATTCTCAATATCCTTATTGAAATGCCAACAATCTTTCATTGTCTGTTATAATGCTATATTGCCAACAATCTCCCCCTTTGGCATTGATGGAAAAACCAATTGATTTGACCTTAAAAGATTCGGATTGCTGTGATTCTGAAATGTTGAAATGCTCTCCCCCATACATTAGACTTCTCATGTTTTCTTTAGTCTTCTTTCCAATGTCTCAGTTTTCTTTTAGTCTTCTCCCCTGATATTAGTCTTCTCCCCCTTTGACAACAATGCCAAAAAGTAAAGAACTAAAACATAATTACTTTCTGTATGAAGTGATTTCCTGCTGTTGTGTATCAACTGAGTTTTGGTCAGAGGCATTTTGTCTTTAATTCCTGTTCTCTGTAATATTTCCTGTAATAATTCCTGTACACCTTTAGAAAACATCCTAAACTGTATAAATTAGCATCAACTCCTAAAAGATATTCGATAGAGTCATCGGATTGATGCTTTCACCGAACTCAGTCAGTGAGTAGAAGATAGGGGTAGGACCCCTAACTTACTTCTGAGATATTCAAAAGTGTCCCTTGGTAGTGGCTTGGTGAAGATATCTGCTATTTGTTCCTTTGTGCTAACATACTCCAACACCACTTTCTTCTCTTGAGCTTCTTCTCTAAGATAATGATATTTGATAGAGATGTGCTTTGTCTTAGAGTGCATAACAGGATTTTTTGAAATATTAATGGCACTAGTATTGTCACATAATATAGTTACTAGCTCAGTAACTTTCTCATTTATACCTTCCAACAATTGTTTGATCCATGCAATGTTGGTACAATTCAGTACTGCAGCAACGTATTCAGCTTCTGCTGTTGACTGTGAAACACATCCTTGTTTCTTGCTAAGCCAACTCACTAGTCTTTCTCCTAAAAAGAAAGCTCCTCCACTTGTGCTTTTTTTGTCATCAATGTTGCCTGCCCAATCAGCATCAATATAAACTTTTAAATCAAAATCATTTCCTTTATGATATACTAAGCCATAATCCTCAGTGCCTTTCAAGTATCTAAAAATTCTTTTGATTGTTGTCATGTGTGTTTCCTTAGGATCTGCAGAGAATCTTGCAACTATACCTACTACATGTGCTATGTCTAGTTTGCTATGAACAACATATTGTAGCTTTCCAATCATGGATCGATAAAGTGTCTCATCAACAGATGCAGATTCATCATTCTTTGATAATTTACAGTTGGTAGTCATAAGAGTACTTACTAGTTTTGAATCCTCCATTCCAAATTTCTTCAAGATTTCCTTTATGTACTTGGATTGAGTAATGAAAATCTCATTTTTCATTTGCAGTATCTGTAAACCTATAAAATACTTTATCTCACCGATTAGTGACATCTCAAATTCTTTTCTCATTTCATTTCCAAAGTTCTTGCATAGAGAGTCATTGCCACAAAATATGATATCATCAACAAATATGGCTGAGATTAGTATTCCATTTTCATCATTCTTCATATACATGTTGTTGTTCTCACTTGTCCTTATAAAACCAATCTTAATCAAATAAGAGTGCAATCTTTCATACCATGCTCTAGGTGCTTGTTTCAAACCATATAAAGCTTTGTTCAATTTACATACCTGATCTTTATTATTGTCTTCAACAAATCCTTCAGGTTGTTCAATAAAAACTTCTTCTTCTAATATTCCATTCAGAAATGCGGATTTGACATCCATTTGATATACCTTGAAGTTTTTGAAAGCAGCATATGCCAACAATGTTCTTACTCCTTCAAGTCTAGCAACAGGTGCAAAAGTTTCACCATAGTCAATTCCTTCTTCTTGAGCATAACCTTTGCAAACTAGTCTTGCTTTGTTTCGAATGACCTCTCCTTTTTCATTTAGCTTGTTTTTGAAAATCCACTTTGTACCGATTACATTCTTGTCTTTTGGTCTTGGGATTAGTGTCCATGTGTCATTCTTCTTGATTTGATCAATCTCTTATGTCATAGCATTTATCCAATCTTCACTGTTAAATGCCTCTTTCACTATTCCAGGTTCAAATTCAGATATCAAACATGTGTTATGTCTCAGTTTGTTCCTTGTCATTATGGATCATCCTTATCTCCTATAATTTGACTTGGTGCATGATGTCTTCTGACATACTTGGCTAATATAGGCTTGGTAGGCTCTGTATGATCTTCTTCATCACTCGGTAACTGGATATTCTCTTCATTTTCTTCAACAGTCTTCTCGGCAAGACTTCTCGGTTAAACATAGACAAATTCATCATAGTCTTCTGGTTCCTTGGAATTTCCTTCATCATTTCTTTCTGCAAATTCATCAATTTTCACATTTGCACTTTCTACTATTTTGTTAGATGATTTGATCAGACATTTAAATGCTTTGCTTCTAGAAGAATAACCTAGAAATGTTCCTTCTTCACTTTTCTGATCAAACTTGCCATTTCTATCATCTTTGTGAACATAGCAACTACTTCCAAAGATTTTAAAATAACTTACATTAGGTTTCTTATCATACTAGATTTCATATGGTGTCTTCAAAGTACCTTTCTTCAATTGAACTCGGTTCAAGGTGTAAATTGTTGTGCTTATTGCTTCTCTCCAAAATGTTTGTGGCACCTTCTTTTCAATCATCAGTGTTCTAGCACAATCCACAATAGATCTATTTCTTCTCTTAGTTATTCCATTCTGTTGTGGAGTTCTCGGTGCAGAGACTTGTCTTTTAATACCATGATCATTGTAGAATAAGTTGAGCTCATCAGATGTGAACTCTCCTCCTCTATTTGATCTAAGACATTTCAGTTGTCTTCCTATTTCATTTTCAACTCTTGCCTTGTACCATTTAAACATTTGAAAAGCTTCTAATTTTTCTTTTAGAAACATTACTGACATCATCCTTGAATAGTCATCCACAAATAATATGAAATATTTATCACCATAATAACTTTGAACTTTCATAGGACCACAAAGATCAATGTGCACTAGATCTAAAATTTCCTTAGAAGTGTAAGACTTACTTGTAAAGCTTGATCTTGTCATCTTACCCATCTGGCATCCTCGGCACATAGCATTCTCAGGTTTTTCAAGACTCGGTAGACCTCTTACTCGGTGCTTCTTGCTTATTTTGATCAGATTATCAAAATTTACATGACAAAACCTTTTATGCCATAACCATGTATCATCTATCTTTGCATACAAACACTTATTACGAGTTGAGTCAAGGTGAAATGTATTACCTTTTGTTTGTGTCCCGGTAGCAGCTAACTTTCCATTCTTGTCATGAACTTTGACAATTCCCTTCTGAAATTCTATTCGGTAACCTGTGTTGTTTAGCTGTGCTACACTCAACAAATTATATTTCAAACCTTCAACCGAATAAACATCATTGCATCTTGCATTATCAAGAAGTGTTATAGATCCTTTACCTCTCACCGGACATGGTGCATCATTACCAAATCTAACATAGCCTCCATCATAATCTTCTAATATAACAAACTTGTGTTTATCTCCTGTCATATGATGTGAGCATCCACTATCTATGATCCAAGAATCATTAGTGTTTATGTGAGATATTAGGGATTTTTCTTCATACCTTTCTTCATCTAATCCATCTTTCATAGCCACATAAACTACTTCCTCTATATCAGTATCATCTGATTTATCATCATTGGATTCCTCATCAACTATTAAGCATGTCTTTCTATCTCTTCTTCCAAAGTCTCGGTGTCCTTTGTAATGATTATCTTTCTGTATGTCATCTCGGTAATCTCTCCTTTCAGTAAAATCTTTGTCAGGATAGTTAGAGGCCATATGTCCTATCTTATCACAATTGAAACATTTCAAAGGTAGTTTTCCTTTATACTTACCTTTGCCTCTCGGTAACCTTTTGGCTAATAGTGCTTCAAACTCTTCTTGCTTTCTGATTTCCTCATATAGTTTGTGTACCTCTTCCATGTTCTTACGAAATCTTTCACTTGCTCCACTGTGGACTCCTTCAGAGTACTTATACTTTCTTTCATTGTAATCATTAGATTTATCAAGATGAAAAGAACTAAATGCAAATTCAACTTTATTTACCACAGATCCATTGTTATCAAAATTACTTAACTCAAATGGATGTAGCTTACCAATAGTAGCATCTAAAGAAACTGACATATTAGGTACAGACCTCAATTCATTGATTGCAAAGACTCGGATTGCATAAGCTGGTAGTAGGGTTCTTAACAACTTACTTGTTATATCTTTTTCTTCAATAGTTCCACCTACTCCTTTGATTTGATTGACAATCTCCTTTAGTCTTGTAATGTACTGAGTTATGTTCTCACCTTCATTCATCCTCATAGATTCAAGTTGTCCTCTTAGACTATCTACTTTTCCTCTTTGAACATGTTCATCACCTCCATACACTGATATGAGCTTATCCCACATTGCCTTTGCATCATTGCAGCCTTCTAGATCATTAAACTCTGAATCGGTCAATGCAGATGTTATTTCAATCATTGCTTGAATATGTTCTTGCTTTGCCTTTATCTCTTCCATATTCAATGGATAGGTGCTCGGTGTAACAAAATCATTCTCCAGATAGTATACAGCATATTCTCCAACTCCTGATAGATGTAGCTTCATTCTTTTATGCCATGTAGAGAAACTTGACTTGTTCAGCTTCGGTGCATCCCTCTTATACATCTTTGGATCTTTAACTCAAGTGCCTTTAAACTTTTCTTCTGGAGTCCAAAGCTCTAATACCAATTGATAGTTCTGATACTTAATGTAAGTATAGATCCAATAGTCAACAACATGAGAGGGGGGGTGAATCATACAAACTTAATCATCCATAAAAACATCAGATTCAACCTCGGTAACATATACTTCAGTAATAAAACCAAAATTGTTAAACATGCAAACTCAAAAGCATATAAACATCATAAACCTCATAACACCAGATTTAACGTGGAAACCCAAATAGGGAAAAACCACTGTAGGATTTCGGACCCACTAAGAAATATACTCTTCTAGAGTATGCTCGGTTAAAAGCAAATCCTGTTAAAGATTACAAACACATTGCTAGATGTGACCCGGTTAAGGGATTTCCCTCAAATCTATTAGGATCTTCACCTTGTTAGAAGTGACCTTGTTAAAGGATTTCAAACACTCAATCAGAATGTCACCTTGCTAGAGGGTTTTACAAATAAGACTGTTAAGTCCACTCGGTTAAGAGATTTTATGTCACTTTCACAAAATAACAGTAATAAAAATCTATCTGCAACTTCACATCTAAAATACTAAAGCAGATTCCTATTTGTTCAATACAATCTAGACATAGAACTAATCTTGTCCATCTGATGGGCTTCTATACTCTATTATTCAAACAGATCTTCAAGCTTCTGTGCTCGGTAATCACTATGTAGCATCCCTGTGCATACACTTGCCCGCATACATTGTTTATCAACAGTTTCCTATTTATAAACAATTAGCTAATCGCTTAATCTCCTTGATCACATTTCCCATGATCAATCATAGCCATCAAATCTTCAATCTTGTCCAGGTTCAATGTATGTTTTGATCTGAAAACGTTTTACCCCGCCTAAGAACTTGCATACGTTTCTTGGAACTTGTACCAAAGTATTGTGGTTCAATCTGAACTGTAGATCTTCATGTCGACTTTCCTTTGCCTTAGATTCATTAACAAACTTCATGCACGATTCACCAATCATTTAATCAGTTCCAGCTCATTAGCTTCCTTCATTAAATATCACATGTAAACATTTAATGTATTTTGTTATAGCTCAGTTACAACTCGGTAACAACTTGGTGAATACTAAATTTCACTCGGTAGACATTCCGCCTTCATTAACCGATAGTGATAACCTTAGGGTTTACCAACTAGGTTCCTTAGGGTTTACCGACTAGGTTCCTTGCTTGATAACATAGTATAGTATTAACCTTTACAATTTACAACATATGTATGATGTTAAAACAATCTAAACATCATGATCTCATCATTGTCTGACTCGGTAATAGTTGCCCATTGAATACCTTATTCATCCTCTTATTCATCATATTCTTTCCTGTGTCTTTTACCGACATCTTTATACTCTTTAAATCATACTTCTCAAGATATGGCAACATCATACTGAATTAGAAAATCAATTTCTTGACATCAATGACAAAATAATAATATCAAGACAGTAAACATCTTTAATCAGTTACATCCATAATCATCAACAACCTTCTCAATATCCTTATTGAAATGCCAACAATCTTTCATTGTCTATTATAATGTTATATTGCCAACAATCACTAGCTTGTTGAATGTTTTATGCTTATAGAAACCTTTTGGAAATAGCTTGTTGGATTGGTAACCCAATTATCGAACTAGTTTGAAGGTCTGCGATAGTTTAAAGACAACTCCACTCAAGAAGAGTTTTTTATACTGACCTTGAAATTTTGGTTTGATATGCTCTGTCTCAGATGTGAGAACGCATTTGTGCCAACTTTTTGGTCAAAAGCGCTAACTTATGGGACAAATGTGCTACTCTGTGACACTAAAAGCAGAAAATTGTGTTATAAAAGCGTGGTTTTATGTTTAAAAATGCTAATCCACTGATCAAATGCGTGAACCTATGACATAAAAGCGTTGTATTATTGTTCAAATGCATTGTTTTGCATAATAAATGTGTGGTTATGCGTCTCAAAAGCATTGTTATGACTGTGTTACAAGGATTTTTCAATTTTTCCAACAAATTTTTAGATTTTTGCTCATTTTTAGATGATGATTTTTTTCAATTTTTTACCATTCTGAGCACGTTATAGACATAGAAGACACAATGTTTGAAAAATAAAATGCAAAAGCAAGCATGAATCCTATGGTAGACTGAGACAATAATTGTTGAATCTCACATGGGGTTTCCCTTGAGGCTATGCTATTCAGAGCGGATATTTAGATGCTTGACCCCACTGGCTCCACCCTCGAAACTCACTTCTCTGGGGCAGCCAAGCACCTGTTTCCATGAAAACTCCCTATGGAAAACTTTATATCTCTACTAAGAACCGTATGTGTGTGAGTCCCTTCAGAGGTCCGACCTCCTACACCAACAATTAGAAGGATTTTGGCAACTAGTACAAGTGGTTTTTAGTAAAGGCTTCCGGTCATGTGGTCATACATGCAGCACTTTCAGCTCTGTAAATACAAAAGGTTCCCAGCCTATAGAGGTTATGATCAATAGGGTTTATGGGGAAACATAGTGTCGGTATGAACTTATCAGCACATGTTGTTTATGACTTTTGTCACAAACATGATTTATTTAGAGTGGATCAGAAGGACTCAGTATTAGCCCGTTTCCACTTGGGTCATTCCCCTCTCACTGGCCCCCTCAAGGCAGCTCGAGAAGGCAGGCCCTCTAAAGATTACACATAAGAGAGAGTAGATTTGGTTTTCTGATCACCGTATGAGGGTGAGAGCATACTTACCTACTACTTCATCAAGCACAGAATACACAAGTTTATTTTTAGCCTTCTGCAAGCTATGTGCAACTACTTTAAAGAAGTCACTCAAAATGCAAGTTGCATGTTGTTGATTTTCTCCCTAGTTAAGCTAAATGAGCAAGATATGATGTATTACTCTCCAAAATAAAACTCCTAATTAACTATGTGAGGAAATGCATGAATTTTGCTTTAAAATAACCCTGCACACAGATATGTTAGTAGTTTGAAATTTCAATTCTTTGACATTAGGACCTGCAAAAAAGTGCATTAGTTGAGAATAAAAGCACTATCTTAGTAAATGCGTTGTCTTCCACCTAAAAAGCACTGACCTAGGTGACAAAAGCGTGAACCTGCAATACAAAAGTCACATAAAAAAAGCACTAACCTAAATGCCACATGCATTAATCCTGTGAGACAAAAGCGTTAATCTAAGGATTAAATGCATTGATTTGCAAACAAAAGAACTAACCTGAGGATTAAATGCGTTGATTTGTAGACAAAAGCGCTAACCTAAATGTCAAATGCATTATCCTGCGAGACAAAAGCGCTAATCTATTAAATGAATGTGCTATCAGAATTCACATAGGCATGAATCTGGATTACAAATGCATTAAACTTATGTGTACAAGAACTAGACAGGATATTAGAAAGATATATGCAAGGCTCCAGCCCCACGGTGGGCGCCAAACCGTGTCGACTTGAATTTCATCTTCAAAATACTACCTGCAGCATATTGGTTTCACAAAATACAAAGGAAATACTACAGGAAATCCAGACTCAACCAATGAAACTACATAAAATGAATATAAAATAAAAACATTATTACCTTCATGATTTAAGTCTCATTGTGACCTAACTCCATTGTTCTTAGTTGTAGATGATTTGCTCTCAGACAAGCACTAGTAGCTTCCAAGATGGCATATGAAGAATGGACTGATGGTTAACTGGTACTATGATATGCAAATGATATTAAGCTAAAATGCTATGAAAATGATTTATGCTCAAAACTCAAAAATGCTACTTAATTCAAACTCAAACTCACGGATGCAAGATGAAGACTCCTAGATGACTATATGATCAGCTATTAGTCTATTTTTCTATTTTTTTCAAAATGGCTTAGGAGACCTCTTTTTATAGATTTTTGAGTGCATAAGCTTAGGTGACAAAGATCAACGGTCATGATCAAATCTTGCAGATTGGATGGCAATGAGCAAGAAGTTGAAGGTTGAGAGAAAGGGGGAAGGATCTAGCACTAGTATAACCTACAACAGCAGAGCTAGTAGCATAGGTGGCATAAACTAGGGTTGTAGTACCAATTCCAATCGTTGATCCTTCCCACTAGCACCAGGCTTTGTCGTTGATCCAGCTTATCCATTACCAGTACCAGTAGTCATTTCTGTTGTTTATGACTTTGATTAAGTTGTTGCCCTACTATTTTAAAGGGGGGCGGTGATGTTGCTTATGACTTTGATCTATTGCAACATAGTTCATTGATTAACCACTAGCCCCCTACCATTTTATAGGCAACAGAAGAAGGGGTTTCACCAAATCGAGATCAAGACCCACCCTCAGCGCGAGCAGTGCCAATTTCATATCCTTCAGGTGTAGGGGCAAAGCCAAAGCTAGTAAGAGTTTCGCCACCATCAATAGCACTTTAAGTTCTATACTATTAGGAGGATCCAAATGCATATGCATATTAAGTTCCATTCATTAGGGATCCAGCGCCAGTGGAAGCAGCACCCCTTCCTACCCCAGTCAATTCAATTTACCTTGATGACCTAGAACCACAAACAGGATCCCCCTCACCAGAGGGAGAAGACAAGTGTCACTCATCTCACCTTGACTAAGTTGAAGACCTGAGAGGATATAGGATAGTTGGAGAAGATGTAGGAATGAGAGGACAAGTGGACTCAAGTCCTCCTAAGATATAGGGATGTTAGAGAGAATATAGAAGAAGGTTAGGAAATATGTCTACGTACACAATATTTCATTTATTTTGGAAGTTGGAGATAAGTGGCTAATAAATGTTTTATTTATTTTATTTTGTTGAATTAATTTAGCCACATGATGGATGAGTTGGCAAAGAAAAGATGAAGTGGAGATGGAAGATGAGCTGGAAAAGGGATTTAAAAAATTAAGAAACTATTTAATATTTGAGACTATAAGATAGTAGATAGAGGAATAATTAAATATTAGATATTTAAATTTAAATAATTAAGAAATTATTTAATATTTGAGACTATAGGATAGTAGATAGAGGAACAATTAAATATTAGATATTTAATTAATTGATTAGAAGAAAAGGGTATAACGAATTAATTAATAAAATGTTTCAATTAAATTAATTAACAGAAGGACGTGAAATGAAATAAATTAATTAATCTTTTCAAATTAACTATTTAATAGAAGAATAATTATTAAATAAATATAAAATATTTATTTAATTGCTCATAGCCATTTTTATGTGTATACAGTAAGTATGTTAGATAGAGAGTTACAGGAAACTTAGGAGAAAGAGTTAGCTAGAAGGCAAGTTTTTCTGGACAAGGATTATGTTGGAATCCCAATATCCTACCTAAGGTCGAAGCCTTTGCATGGTTAGCGATATCTTGATAGGGGATAGGTTGATTAAGTTGGGGTTTGTAGGTCCTTTTCATTGTTCGATGTGTTTAAATCAAGAAGAAACCATCGATCACCTATTTTTTCATTGTAAGGTACCACATGAGTGTTGGTCATATTTTCTAAACAAGTCGGATTACCTCAATTCCATTTCCTGCAACGTTGAAATTTGGTGAGTTGGCCTCTTATGAACAAGGGAGTGGTATGGGGGGGTTGTGGTATGATGTCTCGGCAATTGTCATCTATAATCTATGGAAGGAAAGAAACCAACGCATCTTTAATGGAATGGTGTTGTATTTGGATAAGCTTCTTAGCAAAATGAAAACCGAGATTTATGAACATATCAATGTTGTCAATCACAGTAAAGTTCGTGATAAATCTTTGTCCTGGGATGATCAAATGGCATACAGGTGGCCTCACCTTATTCCCCCTAAAGTAGAGAATATAAACAATAGAGGGCCCCGTACAGAGGCGCGTTGGATGTTATCACCTTCATTTAAAGTTGAACTTTGATGTTACATCTAATGGGAATCTGAGGCTCTCAAGAGCTGGATTCTTTGTTCAAAATGACAGAGGCAATTTGGTCTGGATGAGTTCCATCAAATTTCCAGAAGGCATGAATAATGACTTGGAGTTTTCCACCTTGTGGAATGAAATGAATTTACGCAGAGAAAAAGGACTAAAGAATCTAGATGTAGAAGGAGACTCTTTGAATGTGGTCCATGCGATGATGTCAGGGAAAGCACCTAGTTGTAATTCACAGATGTGGATAGAAGCTATTCAGAAGATTCTAAAAGATTTGTGGGGAGTACTCATTGAAACATGTCTATAGGGAGGCAAATTCAACGACAAATTTCCTATCTAATCACACCATCGACAAGCTTGAATTGTCACATATTTCTTGTGATCCTTGGGCATGGCAAGGTCTAGATATATCTATGAGATATGATGGGAGTACTTTATGAAATTGGAGATTTTTTGAGTTGGCCAGGAAGATTGAGCAAATCCTTTATCCTAAGCATAAGATAGAAGGTTCAGGATTACATAGGCCTTTATATAGGACTTAAATGCAAGAAAGGAAGACAACTTTGATTTTCAGATGGTGGGAGAGAGGGTCTCGGTCCAAGGTGTTGAATGCAGTTGTGACCAAGAGTCGACAGAGACGCAGTTGAAGCAGTTGTTCGATATGGAAGGGGACGTTGTCGAGGGAGTGGTGAAGGACATCATGGGGTTGGGATCTTGCAAGGTCAACACACACATAATGCAAGCCTCCTAGAGAACTTCATTTACACTATCACAAGGATAACAGGGAGCCATGAAAGTACTGAGAAATCCATCAAATGCTTGGTGGGAGACCAGTTTCAAGAGCAATCGTTGGCGGCTCTAGGTGAACTGAACATGGTTACTTTCACTAGTTTGGTGGAAAATGCTTTCAAGGTGGAGGAAATTTTGGAGAATGGATATATGTATAATACTATAATGTGTCTGGGGAGGGGAGGGTTTAGGTAGGAGTAACTTGGATACTTATGAATACATAATGGGTGAGAATGGATATCTATTTTTGTTTAATCAAATTGAGAGAACTAAGTTGGTCAGTGATGCTATCAAGACCCTGTTGTTCTTCCATAGTGGCTAAATGTAAATATTCTTTGGAAGTAATATAAGGTAGCTACCCCTAGGTAGCAATTTGTAAAATAAAAAAAATAAAAAATTAGTGTACAAATCAAAATACCATTGTCTTAATATACAATAGTCAATATATAAATCAAAAGACCACAATCTTAATGTTGATCCCTAAGCGGCCTAAAGACCTAAATAAGGGAAATCATGAAGCTTCATGGTGTGTGTGACATATAAGGCAACCTTTGGGATTTAAGAAGTCAGCTCTTCATTCTTCTTGGGGTTTTGGAAAGGGGAGAGGAAAACTCAAATTACCTAAACCCACACAATTGTTTAACAATCACAAATCTTATAATGAATGTAGGGATTTTACAACACTTTAATCCTTACATTGATGAGACATCAAGGACCTACTTATTTTGTAAAAGAAGCATAGTACACCACAAACCCTTCATTGTTAGGAGGAGAATAAAACACACAAAGTGACAAAGACATAGAGTGAAATATTCAGATCCTCATTAGGAGAGGAAGCACTCGTAAAAGACAAACAAAATTAAACAAATCCTTTAAATTTCCACAATGATTCATCATCCTATTAATTCTAAAAGGAATGGTATAATTTGAGATTTGTCTTTATGAAAAATGAAAAAGTTTTCCTTACATAATCCATCTTACATAATCCATCATCCATTGGGAATTCAGACAATAAAAAAACCTAGACAGAAAAATAATCATGCATTTAATTTAGAAGCACGGAGCACTTCCCATAATAGATACAAGAAAGGCAATTAAGACACAATCTATTATTTTATTAAGGGGAAACATGTTGAGTTCCGTACACAGATTTCGTTTAACATAATCTAGAACCATGTTACATTTCATTCTAAACAAACGAGAAGATGTTTCCTATTCAAATAAGACTGAAAGGTTGTAGAAGTGTTCTATTCATTAGAAGCTGAAAAATATATCCCTTTCCCATTTTTTCCCCGGGCCTTTTGATATTTGTTCCTCTACCTTGAAAGCATCTTCATTCGGTTACAAAGAATATCTTTTTGGCAGCGGAATCATGATAATGGAGATAACTGTTTCTGTGTTGGAGGGCTCTATGCTGTAAATATTCCTTGATCAGTAACTAGATCATCATCTGCATCTTGATCACTAACATGATCACTATCTGCATCTTCACCACCTTTTAGCCATGATTTGAGGGAATAAAACACCCAATTTCACTTGCATGATCATTCTTTTTTCCTTTTGATTCAATCCAATCATCGACATGCATGTGATTTTGCCAAATAAGATCATCTAGAACATTTTGCATGATTGCCACATAATCCTTGATCTCCAGTGTCATTTCCCAATTGTTTAACCAAAGTGGGACACACAAGGACACACCTTAGGAGTGAAAAGAAGCTCTCAAGACCTTTGTTTTATGATTTCTAGATCTTTCGTAATACCGGCATGTGGTATGTTGGCGAGGTTCCTCAGACTGTGTTCTCTAAACTAATTCCATCTACCTACGGTGCTAACATGCGACTTACCCACGGGGAATTCTCTTAAGGAAAGAGGCACAAGACTCCCACGTATCACTTTTGCGATTCAAAGCGTGCAGGTAAAGGGAAAAAGAGGTTGATATCTTTAGTTGGGAAACCGACTGCTATAGGCAGAGGCTACACTTAATATATAATGTGTCTTGATTAACAAGCATGTGACATGCTAAGCTATTACATGGAGGAAGAGAATCATTGATGTGCTTTACCTCTATTCACATATCAATGGTCCCTTGCATGTGGCCCTACCCTCCATGAGGGTAATAGGTAAATAGATCCATGAGCATACCATGCCAACTAAGAATTGAGTGTGAGGTATCACCTCTATCACTTATAATATATCACATAGCTCTAAATTTCATCTAGTCAAGTATGATATTTGGTTATCATGCAACCTATCAAGTATCATGGACCAACAATAGACATAGATTGTGTCATTTTGGCCAAAAAAAATAATAGCATAAACACATCTTTAAATAGAATTATGAGTTGTTTATCCACCACTCCTATCTCAATTCGACTCAACACAGTAAAGAGAGAACTACTTAATTCACTCAAGAAACTTAGTAAAATCAAGTGATGATATAAATAACATATATAATTATGCTTAAATAAGAAGCAAATCCATAACTTGAAAATGCACCAATTCAAATTTGACAAAAATCGAGTTTAGATTGTATCAATCACACTTGTATGACTTTGGAAGTAAATAACCCAAATATTTTTTTTTGACAATAAATTGACCTCTTTTTTTACAAGACCAAGCACATTATAACTCAAATAATCTGGGTCATTTTTTCATAAACTGAAATGAGAATGAATCACATATTTAACTATTATTTTACACTTCTTCAAGCCCATATAAAATACAGACATATTAATATAAATATACATATATAAGTGTCTACTTGAAGATAATTTTATACACACTTTTATACATTTAATATTTATAAATGGTTTCTGAATCATCCAATTTCAAAATAATTAGTATTGAAACCTAGACCGTGTTGAGTTATTACCAAGGAGGGATGATATAATAACAAAATAATATACTTCACTATCAAAATGAACTAAATCGTGTTTAGCAAGATAGAGCTACTCAAATTATATGGTGACTAAGAGTCCATTTTGACTGTTATTAAAGAGTTAATACAAATAATCAATTATTGTTTCAAGTTGACCATTACCATATAACTCAATATCTATAGTTAAAAACTCATGTATGGCTTTTTAAGTTTCAACCTTACAATCATTTTTATACACAACAATATCATATATTTAGGGCTTGATTTATATCAACTTGTAACTTCCAACACAATTATAATACTAATAGCCTATGGATTGGCCAAGGAGTTAAATGGATAAATCTCTTTATACATGTATATGTATACACTCAATATACATATGCATATAAAAGTCTAAAATTTAACCTCATAAATAAAAATTCGTAGACTTTTTAATATAGGCCCAAGAGAAAAATATCTAGTTCAATATAAAAAACCATTACATAAATTTGGAGTAAAATCAAAATTTGCTAATAAAGGTAAAATGTCAATAAAGAATTCAACGCCAATTTTTTTTACTTAGGGGGAATTTTAAAATGCCTTATGCATTATGATTTGTATTTCAAACGCAAACTTACTCCCTATCCCTGTGAAGAAATAAACAACAATGCTTATGAATTTCTCAAAAGGAAAATAATAGTTTAAAACACCATCTGAATTGAAACATTTCACTTTTATCTTTTATCCTTTCTCAAACCTTCATTCTTTGCTAGGGGAAGAGCACCAGTAGTTGAGCATGTATAAATTGTTGTGAGGGTTGTTAATAATTTTTTCTCCAAAATAAAAACTATTGTTTAAAACATAAAATATCAATTTTTTATGTGTTTATATATTAATACTTACAATACATTGCACCAATAGTTGTGACTTTAAAGTTGTTATTGCTATGAAATGTACCATTAGTTGTAAAAATCAACCAATCATGTGATGCCACATCAGCTACACAAGTATAGGGGCCTCTTTTGAATGCCTATTGGTCTCACTTTTTGGGGGGTTGTTTTGGACACCTTGGCAAATAGCATGTCGATGTGGCACCATACTTGATGGTGTGGCCCCGAAACCTTACTTATAAGCAGGGGACTTGCCAAGTAAGATGTTATAAAAAATTGGGAGTGATGTGAAAATTTTATGTAGGATTTTGAGAAGTGCGAAATTAGGATGCACAACTACTAGGTCCTCTCCCCTACTCACCTTCTTTTCTCCTACCAAACACAATAATAAATTTGGTGTTTTCTTTCCTAAGTTTTGCCCTTCTGTTCATAATTACACAAACACTCAGTTTTATCTTTTTCTACCAAGAAACTCACATACAATTTACATCCACTCCTTCCCCAACTCTAGCTCATTAGATAAATCTAAAATGGATAGGCATAAAAATGGGGAAGCGTGGCAATATTTTGCCCAACTCACATTAATCATTAACTCACCACTCCTTAAAATTAAAGCCAAACAATTTTCTCATGCCACCTCATTAAAGTATCAAAAGGTGGACTTTAATTTTTCACTGTTATTGTTGTTAAAAAGATCCATTTCTTTTGAAACCAAAATGACTTATTGATTTGATAAAACTCTATCTCCACATAAAAACATGTTCAACAAGTACAAAATAAGAAAAACTTCTATACTTAAATCTAAAAGAGTTATTCTAAACTCAATTCAATGCAAATGACTTTGAAAAGAGGGATAGTATTTTGTCAAATCTATTTTTTTGCCTTGATTTATGCAAAATCTGTACAAGTTAATGGTGATTCCTCAACGCTCCCAGAATCTCTGCAAGGCTTCAACAACTTCCACATGCGAGAGGCATGAATAATTTGTATAATAAGGATGTAGGAATTAATTGATTAAATATTGGTTGACTATGAGATATACAATGAAATGTCTTTCTTATTTAAAGGCAATATGTGATGTAGTGTGACCAACTAATATAACACAAACATTAAATGGCCTAGGACAAGAAGTAAATAAAAATCATAAAGGTAATATATGATAAGATCTTATCTAGAAAACTAAGACATCTAGAAACAAAACCTAGGACCTAAGTAAACTTAAGTCATGTGAGTAAGTCCCTACTAGGAATTAGATAGGTACAAAACTCTACTAGGTACAAAAGCTTAATCACACCAACATCCCCCCTTAAGTGAAACTTAGGGAGTAGATTATTATGCAAAGATGTAGTATTATTATGAGTCCCAACTACAAAACCATGTTAGGTACCCATTTACAATGCAAATCTCCCAAAAACAGACAAAAGGAGAAAAACCATTAGGATAATACTCCTCTCCAAAAGGGAGAAAACAAATAGGGAAGATGTATAGAGGAATCAATGATACCTTCAAGGACTACATCCATCATGACATTACAATCAGTTCAATCACCCCATAAGAGGGAAATAAAAAGACTATATAGCTGCCCCAAAATGTTAATATCCTAAAAAATGGTGAGTCTGAAGAAAAAACATAGTCCAATACCTACAAACAACATTTCTCCCCTTAGGAAGAAGATAAACCAAGTAGGAATGCAAGAATGCTCCCCATTCTAGATAGGAATTGTTAGTAAGGAGAATCCAAATGTATGATAATATCTTTTAAAATTGCTCATGTGTTGCTAAGTTCTTGGATGATGAAGATGTCACAACCAATCAAGTACATGCTCAATCATAATAGAAAATGACAAAGAAGGAACTAATGAAAACTATTATCAAACAAGCTACAAAAACAAAGATGATGTGACAATAGTTGTGCCATGACTATCATCAAATAAGAAAGATAAACCCTCAATTTGTTCTTGTAATGGTGTAAAATTAGGGTTTCACCAATTAAGATAATAAAACCATTGATATTATTAAATTAATCATTATATTTTAAGTGAAGGGGGTAAATTCAATAAATATAGTCACAATTCAATTAGGGAAAGGGCTAAAATACCAATTAAATTTACCAGATTGTTGCCTCCCCCTTTTACTTGAAATCGGATTTGTATTGTGAAGTTTAGAGTAAATAAATGTATAATTGAAGTGAAACAATAATAATAGAATGTTATAGATATCACATAGAACCATAGACAGGGATCTGAGTAGAGGATACGCTTATAACCTATTGTTGAAAGTTTGGGCTAAATTGATGGGATCGTGGTGCTAGGTTTCCCTGGTCTTGTAACTCTGAGATATGCAAGTGAGATCTTTTTCAGATCAAGGAGATGCACTGGATTCATTGTTGGAAGCTCGGTCATAATTTTGGGACTATGGTGTTGGGTCACCCTGGTCCTCCGCTTTTCACTTTGCTAAAATCTAAACCTATTTGTTGTCATCAACTTTGTTAAATTCTTTGAGCACAACTCCTAAATCAATTTTCTACACACAGAAAGAGAGGAAAAGGGTTGTGGATAGGGGTTTTCCTTGGGTCAAACCACGGTTTAGGAATTAACCTTGAATTTGAAATGATAACTGTAATGGAAGTAGAATTGAAATGTGGCAAGATGCTTTCCTTTTGAAGGAAAGGCTCGATCTGAAATAGAATGCTTGTAATTGAAATGTATACCTTGATGAAGCTTGTTTAAATCCTCACACAAGGGTTTTAGGATGTCATGTAGAATGTCTTCATGGAAGTTTGATCATGGATTCCATCTTGAATGCTTGAAATTGAATTAACTTCTTCTTCAATGTTTGATTGCTTGCTCACTTGAATTGAAAGAAAGATCATAGATCACATAGATGACTTAGACTTTAAATGAGAGGAGTAGGCATCCTTTTATACATAACTGTCCAAAAACTATTTTAATTTTTAGAGTAGGCCGATACTAGATTTAAATTCCCACTCACTTGATGTGACTATTATGAGGACCAAATTTGGGTCCTCATTAAGAGGACCAGGGTGCTATGACGCCATGGTCCTGAGCTAGGATCAGGGTGCCCTAGCACCCTGGTCTCGAGAATCGGGACTCGCCTTTGGGGAAAATACGTAAGAGAAGGTGAAAATGTAGGTTTGTGAAGGGTGTGAGCAGAATCAAAGTAGTCATCTGGCATCAAAAGACAAAACACCAAGGTGAGGTCTAGATGAGGACTAAATCATATGCAAATACAATTTACGATGCTACAGGTCCTCCAAATTTGAAATGTGAGACTAATATCTAAAAGAAACAACACCCTCGACATCCTTGATTATGAAATCCAGCAAAATAGCTCAAGTTGATGTGGGATACGTCTCCTCTTCCCCAGGGTGACCCTCTAATCACAAAGCTAGAGACATGGAGGCTAGCAAGAACATAGCAGATGGAACTCAGAAAACTCTCAAGGAGCTGGGAATTGGTAAGTAACTATGAAGATAATCTCTTAGAACTTAAGGGGTCTAAACAATCCCCATAAACATGATATTATTAGGAATATGATAAGAGATAGCAATCCTGACATTTTTCTTATTCAAGAAACCAAAATGAGTAGAGAAAAAGTTGAATCTTTGAAGTTTTTCAAAAATGGTAAAATTAGTGGGGGAAGTTCTGAGGGTGCTTCTGGAGGCATTGCAACCATCTAGAATCTTAACAATGTTAAAGGCCAGGTCATTATTCAGGAAGGTAATTTTTCTTGTATTAAATTTGAGCATCTTAAAGATGGTTTTTCATGGGTTCTAACAAACATTTATGCTCCTAATACCTTAAAGGCTAGAAACTCTTTTTGGAAAAGGATAAAACAGGCTAGGGAAAGTTTCAAAAATCTAAGTTGGATGGTTATGGAGGATTTCAACATGCCTTTAAAAGAGGAGGAAAAATTTGGAGGCAGCCAGCCTCAGTTGGAAAGTAGGATGGCCCTCATGGATTTTATTTATTCTCTAGCTCTTAATGATTTGGAGATACAGGGTTGTAATTTCACATGGACAAATAGAAGAAATGGTAATGACCTTATTCAAGTGCGCCTTGACCGAACTCTAATTTCAGATGATTGGTACAGTCAGTATTTCTGTTCTTTATCTGCTCATGTTCGGGTTGGTTCTGATCACTTTCCAATTACTTTTAATGCTGATTTGATCAACAGAAGAAAAAACTATCCCTTTAGATTTGAAAAAATGTGGACTCTTCACCCTGATATTAAAAAATATATTCAAAAATGGTGGGGTATCCAAGTTGAGGGAACGGCAATGTTCAAAGTGGTTAAGAAGCTCAAAAGTGTGAAGGACAACATCTGAATCTGGAATAAGAACAGCTTTGGGAATATATTTGAGGCTAAGAGTAAAATTCAGGAAAACCTTAAAGAAATACAGAATCAGATCCAGAAGGATGGTTTCAGTACTGTTTCTATTGCTGAGGAAAATGAGATTCTTAAGAAATACCATGATATTATTACTAAAGAGGAAATGTTCTGGAAGCAAAGATCGAGATGCATGTGGCTCAAGGAAGGAGACAGGAATACAAGATTCTTCCATATGTCAACCATCAAACATAAAGCTGCCAACAGGATGAACAAGTTAGTTGTGGACAGTGGGGAGTTGTTTCAAGGAAGATGAAATAAGGAATGAAGCTAAGAGGTATTTCTCGGACCTCCTTTCGAGGGATCAAATTCTAGATGCTGAAGCTCAGTCCTCTTTTCTTCAGAACATTCCTCGTCTCATTGATGACCAAATTAATGTATTTCTCTCTTCCATTCCTTCCAATTTAGAAATTAAAAATGTTGTTTTCTCCTTTGATGGAAACAAAGCTCCTGGTCCTAACGGTTTCCCAATGCTCTTTTTTCAAGAATTTTGGGACATTATCGGAACTGATGTTGCTAATGGGGTTAAGGAATTCTTTGGGGCTAGAAAACTCTTGAAGGAAATAAATGGTACTTTTATTGCTCTTATCCCCAAGATTCATGGTGCTGATTCTCTGGACAAGTTCAGACCTATTAGCCTCTGCAATTCCTTTTACAAGATCATATCTAAGGTTCTGACCTCTAGACTCTTGTCTATTCTCTCGGCTTTAATTAAACACCAACAGAATGGGTTCATTCCTGGAAGACAAATTCTTGATTCCATTATTACTGTTCATGAGAATATTCACTCTCTTGTTAAAGCGAAGAAGCAGGGTCTCATCCTTAAGCTCGATCTCTCCAAAGCCTATGATAGGGTTGATTGGTCTCTTCTTCAGAAAGTCCTCACTTCCTTTGGGTTTGCCCCAAGAGTTGTGGATCTTTTCTCCCAACTTACCAATACTATGTCCTTTGTTGTTCTTGTCAATGGTTCTCCTTCAACCTTTTTCCAAGCTTCGAGAGGTCTTAGGCAAGGAGATCCTATCTCCCCCATCCTTTTCATTATTATGGCAGAATGCTTTGGACGGACCATGGAAAATTTGGTGCAGATAGGATCCTTTAAGGGTTTCCAACCTTCTTCTGCTGACCTTATTTGTTCACACCAGCAGTTTGTTGATGATACAATTATTATGGGGGAATCAAGCATCTCAGAAGCTAAAGTTCTGAAGAATACCTTGTGTAAATATGCTTTTGTAATGGGGCAGCTTATTAACTAGGCCAAAAGTGATGTCTTTTTCATTAACACCCCGGAGAGAAGACAACAAAGGATTAGTAGAATTCTGGAGTGTAAGATTGCTGACCTTCCTGCTACCTACCTTGGTCTCCCCATGGGGATTGCCCCTCCTGACTCCTATTGGAGTTTGCTGGTTGATAAATTTCACAAAAAACTTGCAAGTTGGAAAGGGGCTCTCTTAAGTCAAGTTGGTAAGCTCCTTCTTCTTAAGGCTACTCTTCAAAGTATCCCCATTTATGCTCTTAGCTTATTTAGAATTCCAGGCAAGTATGTTGAAGCTATTGAGAAAATTCAAAGAAGATTCCTGTGGTCTGGGGTTGAGGAAAAGCAAAGAATGTCCTTGGTGGCATGGGATCAAGTCTGCAAGCCAAAAAGCAAAGGTGGTCTGGGGCCTAGGAGGATTCGCACTTTAAATGAAGCTCTCTTGTCAAAACAAGTTTGGAGATGGTTTAACTCTGACTCTGAATGGTGCAAAATTTGGAGAAGTAAGTATTCTCTTCTGTCTTCTTCTTTATCTTCTTTTCTTAATTCGGATCTCAGTATAAATGGATCTCATATCTGGAACCATGTTTCTAAATGTAAAGATGTGATTGCTAAAGGTGTGGCATGCAAACTTGGAAATGGCAGAAAAGTTAGATTTTGGGAGGATCCCTGGCTTTTTGACAAACCCCTAATGGATTTTTATGAGTGGGCTTCCCATGCCCCCTCCTATATTGGCTCTTTTGGTACCTTAGTGGCAGATTATTGGGATGGGAACAACTAGCAGAACATTGATAGTATTCATCCTAGCCTCTCCAAGCTCAAAACCCAATTGACTGCTATTTGGCTGAATAAAGAAGAGGATTCCCTGATCTGGAGGTATAACCCCAAAGGTACCTTTACTGTATCTTCGATGTATTGTATCCTCTCCCCCTCCCCTCCTATGAATCCTTTATGGTCTAAAGCTTGGTTAAAAGGGCTCACTCCTAAAATCAATATGTTTTTCTAGACTATCCTCTAGAATAAGATCCTTACTGTTAACAACCTTAAATGCAGAGGTTTTGCACTTCCAAATAGGTTTGTGTTGTGCTTTCAAGAGGAAGAGTTAGTGGACCATCTTGCCCTCCACTATTCTTTCTCAACCTCGGTTTGGGAAAGCTTCGTCAAAAGCTTTAGTCTTGCTTGGGTGTTTCCTAGTAACATCAGAGATTTGTTCTCTTCCTGGCAAATTCATTGGACCAACTCTTTTCTGAGGTGTATGTGGCGGCTCTCTCTTCCTCATATTTTGTGGGGTCTTTGGAAGGAAAGAAACAACTGAATTTTCAGGGATGTGTCCTTAAATCAAGATATTGTTTTTAAGAAAATTCAAAGGGCTATTCAGGAAAATATGGGAACTATGGAGGTCTCTTGTTACTCAAACAACTCTTTGGAGTTAAATATCTTAAGAGCCTGGAATATGAAGATCACTGATGGTCATAATATCAACTACAATAAAAGACTTGAAGTTAAATGGGAAACCTCTCCCCATGGCTGGCTTAAAATCAATTTTGATGGAGCAGCCAAAGGAAATCCAGGTCCTTCAGGCTGTGGAGTTATTCTCAGAGATAACAGAGGCATTTGCAAAGGTATGATTGTTGTCCCTATTGACATTCAAACCAATCATAAGGCGGAAGCTATGGCAGCCCTTCAAGGAATTATTCTAGCCAAAAAATGGAACTGTACCCATCTCTAGATCGAAGGGGATTCCAATAATATTATTAAGTGTCTCAATGGGACCTCTAAGCCCTCTTAGTCGATTCACAATATAATTTTTTCTGC
This sequence comes from Cryptomeria japonica, assembly GCF_030272615.1. NCBI lineage: Eukaryota > Viridiplantae > Streptophyta > Pinopsida > Cupressales > Cupressaceae > Cryptomeria > Cryptomeria japonica. Next base: position 586,409,620 of record NC_081414.1, on the reverse strand, counting down.
CATTGACATCATCAGAACCTTCAAAAAATGCCACATATCCCATATATATCGGGAGGCCAACTGTTCTGTTGATTGGGCTGCAAACGTGGCGGTGAAGAATGAGACAATTACCACGTGGACAGGTGAGAGCGGTCTTCCCGGAGATGTAAGACAAATCATAATAAATGAAAGATATCGAAGTACCCCAAAGAATCTTGATTGACAGGGCAATTATGATATGTACTAAAGTAAGCACTTCGAGTTACTTTGATAATGAGGGAATTACTCATTATAACATCAAAGCTAGCAGAACGTGCATTATAACCTGTCAAATCACTAATGCTACACACGCTTTCTGGGTTTTTGTTTTAACTTTGAAAAGCTTTCTGTTTCACCAGCTCTGTAACCTAAACTTGACTGTGAGAAACGACACCATGGGCAGAAATAGGAGAAGATATGAGCCAGGAAGTTGTAAGAAGTGGAAACAGAAAGAAGAGGTGTGGGAAATTTTGCAGAAGGGTGGTCTTTCGAGCTTCATTGAGAGACTCCATGGCTGTGATGGAAAGATAACCAGCTTCTTCTACAAAAATTGGAAGAAGGGCATGCTTAAAATGGGCGACCAACTGGTGGAAATTGATGAAGAGTTAATTGCTAAAGCTACGGGACTCAAAAGGGAGGGCTGCAACTTCTACAGAGACAAGAAGGTCAGCAGGGAAGCCACTAAAAGGTACCTAGTCACAGAGAAAGAGAAGAAAAGACTGGTAAAGTTCAGTAAAACCTATTACCCGCCTAGGACTTTTGCAAAACCCTGGCGGGAAATTCTTTTTGTTTTAATGAGGTATATAACTCTAGATGGCAGGTTTACAAAAGTATATGGATATCACTTTGTCCTCTTAAATCATTTTAGGCATAATGATAAGGTGAATTTCCCTTACTTCTTGCTCTGTTCTATGAATGCATCCCTAAAAGCATATAAAGAAAATCCTTGGGGTGATACTGCAATGCACTAGGGACTTATGGTCCTCATTTATGATCATTTAAAGGCTAGTAAAATCAACCGAATGCAGCTCTCTGTGGATTCAGAAGAGGATATGTCTGATTTTGATTTCTCGAAGGAGGAGGATTTAGATAATGATTCCTTGACTGATAATGAGGAAAGCTCAGATGACACAGAGTATGAGAGGAGCAAGAAGAGGAAATCAAAACCCTCTTCTTCTAAGAGAAAAAAACCCCAAAGCAAACCCTTGATTAGTATTTCTTCGGAAGAAGAGGACTCTAATTTCCCTGAGGAGAAGAAGAACCCTGAGGGAATGCTAAAGGAAAAAAGTAAGAACAAAGCCCAACCTAGGAAGAAGCAAAAGAAAATAGAGGAGACTGGCAAAGATCCAGAGGAGACTGGCAAGGAACCGGAAGAGGACAAGCAAACAAGAACCCTGGAAGCTGAAAAAAGCCTAGAGATGGAGACTATGGAGGAGACCCTTAGGGCCACCGATACTATTTCTGCCCTCCATATCGCTAAAGATGAACAGATAACCCCTAGTAAAGTTACTCCTTCTCCTAGTCCTCACCCCGAGGCCTTGAAGGGTTTTATGAAAACCAATTAATGGCTTATTGATGGGAATAAGAATACTGCGGATGAATACAAAAAACTCTGCAATAGAGTCATGATCCTGGAGACCATTAACATTGGAGAGGGGAACACTATGGCCGATTATATCAAAGATCTGAAGAACACAATTGCCAAAGCGGAAGATATCAAAGATGCCTTTAATCCCCGATTTGAGAAAATTGAAAAGGAGATACAGGATAGAAAAACCCTAGAGGAAACTAGCAAAAAGAAGCTCTCGGATATAGTTGCCAAAGTGGACAAGATAGAGGAGTGCCTCAAGAACATTGCGGAGTAGAGTCTCAACATTCTGAAAATCTCAGCCAACAACACCCATACCCTCATCAGCAAGCTTGATGATGAAAAGGAAACCTAGGAAATTGACCTGGATGCAGAAGGAACCGGGGAAGCCCAAGGTCCTAGAACCTATACCCGCAGAAAGAGGAAGGAAAAGAAAGTGAATAAGGACCTAGAGGAGCTAAAAGCAGTTGGGGCAACCTATGATGAGCTGGTTACTAAGGCAGAGGATCTGCTTAAGAAAATTACTATGTAGTGTCTCCTTGGGTTCTTTGTTGTTTTTTGTTGTTTAGCTGTTTTTTCTGTTCGCTGATTTTTTGACCAGTCGCTCTGTATGTGGACTCTATTTTCTCAGCTTTCTATTTAACTATGTTGTAATGGTTTCGGGTCCTTAAAACCTATTTTTCAATCAATCAGAACAAATCAACTACAAAAGATGAATGAGTGATCTCAATTAGAGAAGGAGGAGCTATAGGAGACATTTCTAGATCATCAAGCGTTCAAGTTCTACATCATTTTTAAAATCCTCCATGGTATCATCATCAAATGGAAGATTGTCAACATCATCGAGTGGAATGAGACAATCTAATGCAAGATTAGCTAGGAATGGAGGATTATGTAGATCTCCAACAAAAACCCAAACTATTGGGTACTTGATTCCTAAAATCTAATTGTAGGACTCTCTAAAGATGCTTGTACTAAAATTAAAACTAATCAATCCTATGTTATGATCATTCTTATTACCCCAAATAAATTTCTTCCATTGTGTCCTTGGGCTCAGGAATAAGTCCATAAAGATGAGGCAAAACATTAAGCCACCAACAATGTGTTAGAATGCCTTTTTTCCAAGACTCCTAATTGTCCTTAGTCAAAGTGATTACAAAAGGATGAGTCGCATAACCCATGATTACAAAAATTATACACTTCTTAAATAATAAAATCAAAGATCAATATATGAAATGCAGTTGAAATGAAGTGATAAGATCAAAACACCTTCCCAACTACCAAAATGTCCAACTGGTCTACCAGGATGCAAAAATAGAAAAAAATGGATAACAAATAGCTAGAACAAAATGTAGAAAAATTTCATGGATGGTTGTGAAGATCTCCTCAATATCTTTCCTGTGTCGCAAAAATTCCAAAAATGGAGATTGTGGCAAAAATTTATGAGCTTGGGAGACAAAAATAAAGATCTAAGTTCAAATGACCATTACTATGATCAAACAACATTTTTTTAGAAAATAGCCTGCACGAATGAGAAATTCTTGGAACCAACTTTCCAACAATATCTCATTTTTGAAATATCGATATTATATGCCCAAATTATTGCAACAATACAAATACCCCCCCCCCTTTAGGCACTTATGGGGGCAAGATTAGCACTTGGGAGCCAAAAAAATCAACACCTAGTCACTCCATATGACCATAGTAGCATGTAGGGCAAAAAACTTCAGTGTCACCATTAGGGCACGAGCGGTTTGGTGGGAGACATGTTTTGTGCTACTAAGATGTCAACTCCTCCTATAAGGAAAGTCTTGCCTGATGGGATTGACACTTACTAATAAACCCCTGGGAAACCGAACAAACAACCATTGAATACAAATAATTTATAAAATAATATTTTAATTTAAAAAACTATGATTTAGAAATTGTTTCATACCATGACCATAAACATATAGGTGATGAACTAATGATGCAATGCCCATACTAACTCACAAAGATGATTGTACAAGATAATATAGAAACAATAGAAAATGCCAAAATCACCAAGAATATTTTTCGAGAGAGGGAAGGTGATTTTTTTCTATAGACCATATAACTAAGTACAGATCCATACGATTGTATGAAATATGCCAAACTTGCAAAAAACCTATAATGCCCCTTGAACAAAAGTCTCTAATTTTGAAGATTTGACAATCGATATGTAAGTTTTTGGGCCTTCCAAACATGATGGCAAGGTTAAAATTGACTCAAAGTGCCCAAAAATTTAGCTATCTCTTGGATCTAGCAACTTTAAACCCTACTTGAAGCCCTTGTAGATCAAACAAAACATAATAAAATTTGATAAAATGAAAGACAAACCTGACTATTTGATACCTTGGATTCAATTGTGAGGTAAATGAAACCTCAATCTACACCCAAAAAAAACTCCAAGTCCAATGAGGTCCCTTAGATATGGGAAGGAATCTGCAACATTGAAGCTCTTATACCATGTGGGAGCTAATGGTGACTCCTCAACACCCCCATAATCCTTGCAATATCAAACAACTTCCATACGAGAGAATGACAAGAATAACTTGCATAGTAAGGATGCAAGAATGGATTGATTGAATATGAAATATACAAATAAGATGCTCACATTTCTTATAAAGGTAATGCATAATGTAGTATGACCAACTAACATGACACAAATATTAAATGACCTAGGACAAGGAGTAAATAAAGGCCATAAAGATAAAATATGATAATATATTATCTAGATGACTAGGTCTTCTAGAAACAATGCCTAAGACCTAAGTAAACTTAAGTCATGTGAATAAGTTCCTTTGTAGGAATTAGCTAGGTACAAAACCTTATTCACACCAAAAAAATATAGATCAATACACCTACACTATGCAATATGACTATGCTAGACCTTAACAAAAAAATGTTATGCATCACTAACCAATAAAAGATGTAACATTCAAAATAGTGATGTGTACATAAACAAGTTATTGACATATGGTATAAAACATGGGTTCTACTAGATTTATAATGCTCCTCTCCAAGATGATTCTCTCCCTTTTCAATCGAGAGAGGGACTAAACTTTATCTTCCATTCACCTCATTACAACATCAAGGTAACTATTCTAATAAGATATAAACACATATGTATAAAAAATTAATAACCATCTCATATAAATCAACATCATAAATTGAAACATGGAGTCTCATTAATCATTTACATTTGTTTATGCATACCATTTATCTATTCATTGTTCTAATAATATTAATAGTCAAAATTCAAAAAATTCATAATCATTTTGACATTTAGATTTAGTTTTAAATTTTATGAGTACATGAAAGAACAATCATCACAAATTATAACCATTTATATTTGAAATATATAAAATAAAATCAAGGGTTGAAAGCACAAAACTGTGTCACGCTTCAGGCCAACTTATCAACACAAGTGAATTAAGTAATTATAGCTAAAAATTAATTTTAGTCAAACATATGGTCTATATAGATTCATTATAGCTAAGTTATATATGGGCCACTATTCATATGTGGCAACTGATCATGCAAGTACTATAGACTCGTTATGTATCCTTGTCGGGGTTTGGGGGTATAGCCCCTAAGGATATTTTTTTTGCCATTTTTTGTTGAAAAAACGACATTGAAAAAAAAACCCTAGAAATAACCGACTTTGAGTGTTGCCCTAAAAATTGCTTGTTATAAGCGACTGGAATGTAAAAAGGCATGGTAATGGTGTTGTACTGATTTACTGGACAATAAGAAAAGTTTGGACAGATGTGTTCTGTGGATGTAGCTCATTTTGGGTGAACCATGTTAAATCTTTGTGTTATTTGTGTTATGTATTTTTCTTCATCTTTTTTGTGTTTGTATGTGCATATAATTGTTAATTTGTATTTTCTTTGGATCTACCTAAAACCTAACAATTGGTATCAGAGCCGTGTATTTCTGTAAATTAGCAAGGACTTTCTGGTTTGAGTGGGAGCAATGGAAGAAACCAAATTCAAGGTCAAGAAGTTCAATGGCCAGAATTATCAGTTATAGAAAATGTAGATGGAGGATTACCTATATCAAAAGGATCTGTGGTGGCCATTGGAAGGAAAGATAAAGAAACCAACCATGATGTCAGATGAAGATTAGGATATTCTGGACAGAAAGGCACTGGGAACCATTCGATTGTGTCTAGCACCATTTGTAGCATTTAATATATCAAAAGTAACAACAACTGCAAATCTAATGTTGGCACTCGATAAACTGTATGACAAACCCTCAGCTTTGAATAAGGTATTTCTTATGAAGCGTTTGTTTAATATGAAAATGAGTGAGGGAGGATCTATAGAAGATCATTTAAATGAATTTAATACAACTACCAGCCAATTGACTTCTGTAAAATTTAACTTTGATGAAGAGGTTAGGGATCTCTTAATTTTATGTTCTTTGTCAGAATGCTGGAATAGCTTGGTTATGGTTATAAGTAACTTTGTCTCTGGTTCAAATACTTTAAAATTTGATGATGTTGTTCGTGTTATCCTAAGTGAGGAAATGTGATGGAAAAGCACAAAAGAAACTTCAACATCATCAAGTACAATTTTGAATGTAGAGAACGGGGGAAGATCAAAAGAAAGAGGAAAAGGCCCTAGGTGTGAGAAGTCACGAGGGAATTCAAAGAAAGGACACTCTCAATCCAGAGGAAGATAGGATTGTTGGTACTGCAAAAAGCCAAGACATTTAAAGAAATATTGTTGGTCTCGTAAAAATAAACAAGGAGATAGAAATGAAGATGACAATAAGGAAGCTAATGTTGCAAGTAATACTTTAGAAGATTCCTTGATTATGTGTTTAGATAATGTTAATAATTCTTGGGTAATAGATTCAGGGGCTTCATTCCATGCTACACCCCATAGAAAATATTTTCAAGATTATGTTCAAGGTGATTTTGGACATGTATATTTGGGTGATGATGAGCCTTGTCAGACTGTTGGAAAAGGCAAGATAAAGATCAAGTTGCAGAATGGAAATGTTTGGTTGTTGCAGGAGGTAAGGCATGTTCCTAATCTAAGAAGAAATTTAATTTTTGCAGGACAACTAGTTAGTGAAGGCTGCATAGTTGCCTTCACAGATAATGTTTGGAAGGTCACTAAAGGTGCATTAGTAGTAGATAAAGGTGAAAAGGTAGGCATATTGTATTTGTGTGTTGGTAATACTTATTCTACCTTAGTTGCTATAGAAAAAGTTGTTGCAGGGACAACTACAATAGATGTTGCAATGACAGATTCAAAACTATGGCACCATAGACTTGGGCACATGAATGAGAAGAATTAAAATCCTTCACTCTAAAAATTTGTTGCCAGGATTGAAGCAGATTGATTTAGAATTTTGTGAAAATTGTGTTTATGGGAAACAAAAAAGAGTAAGATTTCTCAAAGTTGGGAAAGAGAAGAAGCGAGAGAAATAGAGATTGTGCATTCAGATGTATGGGGACCGACTCGGGTATCCTCTCTTGGTGGCTCTTGTTATTATGTTATTTTTATAGACGATGCAATCAGGAAAACATGGGTATATTTCCTAAAACAAAAATCAGATGTTTTTGAAACTTTTAAGAAATGGAAAGGTTTGGTTGAGAATGAGACAGGAAAAAGTTGAAGTGTCTCAAATCTGATAATGGAGGCGAGTACTGCATTAAAGCATTTGAAGATTATTGTTCTTTCAATGAAATCCAAAGGTAGAAAATAGTTCCAGGAACCCCACAAGAAAATGGTGTGTCTGATAGAATGGATAGGACTATCATGGAGCATACAAGGAGCATGAGATTGCATGTTGGACTAACCCTACAATTTTGGGTAGATGTTGTACATACTATTATTTATTTGATAAATAGAGGACCTTCAAATCCTATGGATGGTGGCATTCCAGAGGAGGCATGGACTAGTAAAAAGGTAAACTATTATTTTCTAAAAACTTTTGGATGTGAAGCTTTTGTCCATGTTGATAAAGAAAATAGAACCAAGCTTGATGCTAAATCTAAAAAATATACCTTCACTGGATATGGAATGGATGACTTTGGTTATCGGTTATGGGATTTTTAAAATCAAAAAATAATTAGAAGTAGAGATGTTATATTCAATGAGAACATCATGTATAAAGAACAAATGCAAGAAAAGAAGCATGAACAGGTCAAAAAGGAATATGTGATGCTAGATGAGATTCTTGAAAATAAAATGCCATTGGTATCTAATGCTAAGAAACAACAAAATATCTCACAAACTCTTGCAAGTGTTAGACGTTCTACAAGGTTAAGTAGACCTCCTAAAAGATTTTCTCCTTTGTATTATATTTTATTAATTGATTATGGTGAACTAGAACTAGAAGGATATGAAGAAGCAATGTAGGTGGATGCCAAACAACAATGGGAGCTAGGCATGAAAGAGGAAATGGATTCCTTGATGAGCAGACGTGGGACTTAGTCTCATTACCTGCAGGAAAAAGAGCCTTGCCAAATAAATGGGTTTATAGGCTAAACAAGGAGGATGGAGGATAAAATAGATATAAGGCCAAACTTGTGGTTGGAGGTTTTGCATAGAAAAAGGGTATATATTTTGATAAAATATTTTCTCTAGTTGTAAAAATGACTTCAATTAGAATTATTCTAAGTCTTGTGGCTGCAGAAAACTTGCATCTTGAACAGCTAGATGTTAAAAAACTTTTCTCCATGGGGATTTGGAGGAGGAAATCTACGTGCAACAACCACAGGGATATGAGGTCAAAGGTAAGGAGGAGTTAGTGTGCAGGTTGAAGAAGAGTTTGTATGGCCTAAAGAAAGCACCCCGACAATGGTATTTAAAATTTGATAGTTTCATAGCTAAACAAGGTTACCATAGATGTCAATCTGATCATTATGTTTATTTTAAGAGATTGGATAATAGCAGTTATATTATCCTATTACTTTATGTTGATGACATGCTTGTTGTTGGGTCTACCATGCAACATATAAATGAACTTAAACAGAAATTAGCAAAGTCATTTTCTATGAAGGATTTGGGTGCAACTAAGCAAATCCTTGGTATGAGGATTTTGCGGAACAAGAAAAATAGAACATTAACTTTGTCCCAAAGTGAGTGTTTCTTAGGGGTCAGTCATAAATAGCATAATTAGATTATAAGAGCGAATCACATCTCTAATCTAATCAAAAGTACTCCTAAATGACAATCGAACAATGCAAAATCAATTAAATTGAAATTAATTCTAATTTATGACTCCCTCAATCGATTTGACAAATCTTCCATTGCTCTTCTCTGAATTGTGGATGTAGGATGGCTCTCGGGTGTTGCACTGAAATTCCTACATAAGATAGACAATTGCTTTGAAGATTACAATTATGTGATTCTAGATTGAATTGAGGAAATGATCTTATATTTATAGATTTTCAGGTGAGATGGGGGGAGAAATTGAACTAAAGTATTGATTAATAGTTCATTGTTGATTAGTTAAGTGAATTGATTGATCTGTTAACAGGATAGATTGATTTGTTAACTCATCTGATTGATTAGTTGACTGAACTGATTGAGGAGAAAACTGAATTGATTAATTAGTCAAAAAAGGTGATTTGGAGTGAAAAGGGGAGATTTGAGAGTTAATTGATTTAATCAATCAGTTCTAATTTTGAGCAGGTGTTGTAGGAGATTGAATTGAAATTCATTTTCATTTTGATTTGAATTTGAATTTAGATTTTTGAATGTTGAAATGCACATGAGATTAACTGAAATTCAGATTTGGTGAAATGTGAGTTTGGGAGAAATGAAATTAATTAGAATTATTTGAAATTCAAATTTGGGGATTTGGAGGAATAAGTTAATAAATTAAATAATTTAAATAAGATTATTTAATCATTAGAAATAGAATTAATTAAATAATAAAGAATATTTAATCAAGGAATAAATCACAATTAATTAAAAAATTAATATTTGAGAAAGGGTTTGATGATGAATTGAATAAAAGGATATAAATTGAATGATTAATAATGTTGAAGGGTGATAATTGAGTTAGTTCAGAAGAAATAAGATCAATTAGATTAAATAAAAAATTAAAGAATTACTTAATTAATAAGATGAATAAATTAGTACATGATTAATGAGATATTTTTAGGTGTCTAAATTTGCCCCTCTTTGAGACAATGTCGAAACGACGTTGTTTCAAAGAAAACAAAAAAAAATTGCCCTAGTAGGCCCTGGTGATGCTTAGGGTGTAAATATGCCCCCTCAGGAAAAGTGGTCGAAAGATTATGGAATTGAGATCGTTTTTCCAATATAGTGGTATTGAGTAATCATTTCAAGTTTCACGCAATTTCTATTTTGTATGATCTGTCTACAAGTGTTTTGAAGTTCAAGGGGACCACAGCCATCGGAGTGGTAAAAACCCTAATTTTGAGCTATAAATAGTGATTTTGACATTTCATTTTCTCATTTGCACTCTTTTGAGTTCTTGGAGTTTATTATGATTTTCGAGCTTTCTTGCGACTTTGTGAGCATCATGGCCAGCTTTTGGGTGTGACAACACTTATCCAATCGAGTTTGATCATACCAGAGACTATGTGAGATTGGAGGCATGGTACATATTCCAAAAAAAACTTGGTTTTTACCTGTTTTGCTAGATTTTCCAAATTTTGTTCAGAGCATAAAATTTTAAGAAATTCACATTTGTATATCGATATATGCACAATTGTCTTGAATGATTCACAATTGTACATATCAATGTGCATTCGTTATTTTAACTCGCATTCATTTCTATTAACTTGCATTCATCCATGTTGATGCGCATTTACTCTTATGAATGTGCATTTGTCGCTATTGATGCGCAATTTCTTTTATGCATTTGTCATTAATGATGTGCATTTGTAACAATTAATTTGCATTTGTTGTAAACTTTGATTTTTTAATCATGTATGATAGAATTTCGTCATGTGAATACTTTGTTTGACTTTTTTGGTGTTTTTACTTGCAGGAGAATGTGAGTGTATTAGTATGCAAACAGACAAGGCCTGATGGTATCGATCTTCAATCCAAGTTGAGTGTCGGGGATGTTTCCTTGGTTTGACATGTTGGTTTGTATCATGTATTTCACTTGCATGAGGTTACGACCAACAGGGACATGATCACAGTGTTAGTTGAGCACTGGCATTTGGAGACATGTTCTTTCCATTTACCTACTGGAGAGGCATCGATCACTTTGGAGGATGTATGGTGCATCTTACACATTCCCATTCATGGTGAGAGGGTTATATATGATTGTCAAGTTGGTATAGCTGGCATGTGCAAGCTTCATGAGTGTACAGAGGAGGAGCTCTAGATCAGAGGTCGATATGAGATACATTGGGAGGTGATGGATTACAATGACCTTACCATCGTGTTATGCAGTATAGTAGCAGGTATCTTGATTATTTATAGGACACATGGTTTCCCAGTTCGTTGGGGTAGATTCATACATGATATGATTGTGCACAGATGAGTGTTTGTGTGGGGTCCTTGTCTGCTTGCCACTTTGTACCATCAGATGCATGACATTGTGTATCTTAGATAGGGATCTATTGGATGTGGGGTTACATTGCTCCAGGTTTGGATATGGGAGCATATTGCTATTTCTTGACCGGTTGTGCATATAGAGCTCCAGGATGAGAAACCATACGCATATAGATATATAGCAGGGACTAGGCACAAGGGTGTAGGGAACACCCTATATTGGAGGCATCAATTGAATGGCTTGCAGTACTTCACTTGGAGGCCTTATCTTGGTTGCCCTGTTTGGGCCAGTGATGCACAACACTCACCTTATTGCAAACAATAGATATATTTGACTGGTTGCGACGTTGGTCGCTTTAGAATCATTGATATTCATCTTCCAAGTCGTGCACTCCAATAGTTTGGGGAGATACAAGGCATTCCTGATATGACAACTTATTTTTCTCAAATATGTCAGGAGGTTGGGGATTGGAGAGCGTGTGTTCAACCACGCCTTGCGATTGTTGAGTTTGATGCACTACTTCTATGCAGTGGGGTTAGCGAGTTGGGTTGGTTGATCCAGGGACTACGCCTCAATATGATGGTTGGTGGTTGCCACGTAGACCTGTTCCTTTGACGGATCCTACTGTTCCTATCTCACCATAGCAGATTCAGCACCAGAGGCCACAAGGAGCAAGGGGGAGAGGAGGATGGGATAGAGGAGGAGGACGGGATGGAGGAGGTGGACAAGTTGCAGCCATTGCGGCAACATATGAGGAGGAGGAGATAGAGGAGGAGGATGTAGACATTGGTGGAGACATCAAGTTTGGCAGCGAGGATGGTGGTTCATCTTTTGGATCATCTAGTAGTGAGGGAGATGATGAGGATAGCTCACATGATAGTGATTCGGAGCCTAGAGGGTAGGTCTTGAGAGCGTGGATACAAATCCTAGAGGATGCCTTGGCGAGGGAGAGGCAAGGGAGACAAGATGATAGGACCTTGTTCTAACAAGAGTATCTTGTTGTTGTGACTGAGAGAGATCATTCCATAGCCAAGCGAGATGATGCACGTTGATGAGCATAGTTAGTTTGAGATGCGTATGATCAATAGTTTTCTATAGGTACAGATATACGGACACAGTCTGACGGACTTTACTATGCTACTCAGGAGGCATTGTACTACAGAAATCTCTATCATGGTGTAGTTCCTGAGGGACAAAGAGCTCCTAGTTTTAGTGAGTTCAGACAATGATCGGGCTCTAGCAGGTCTACATCGCAAAGGACCAGTAGCGGGGGTGTTATGGGTCCACCTCAAGAATTGTTAGGACATATTGGAGTAGGATCCAGTAGGCAGGATCCTCCTGGTGATAGAGGCAGTGTCGGCTAACACTATTGATGATGTTACTTGAGTCATTGAGCCTTTGTTGTACATTATGACACATTATCATTTTTGAGTTATATGATATGCAGTTTTGGCAATGATCTATATGCTTGTGCATGTTTCTATTATGTAGTTAGTATATGTGATTTTACTTATGCTTTCTATGTGATACATGATTATATGATGCAGTTTCCTATGATGTGTGATGCAGTTCTATGTGATGGTCCTATATGATGTTTATATGATGATCTTAAAAGAATACAATATTATATGATTAAATGCCATGCAATTTAAGTGTATGTGACTATTTTTAATGATTGAATGCAACTAAAAAAGTGGTTAAAATGATAATGCACTTAAATGAAATGCAACTAAAAGGAATTAAATGATAATGAACTAAATGAATCAACTAGATGAATGATCTAAATAATTGGTATTTAAATAAATCAACTTTACGAATACAATTAATATTTTTGTTTCAAATGTGCCAAAATATTGTTTTATCCTTTTGACTCAATTAAAGTATTAGAAATGTTAGTAGGATGAAAGATGAGATGAGAGAGGAAAAAAAAGTTAAATGATGAAAATAGGAGAAAAAAATGAAGTCAATCCACTAAAAATGATGATCTTGATTGATACAATCAGCATGATAGGAAATGAAATGATATGATATGATTGATGATTAATAATCCTCTTATCTTTATTCATAGTGCAACACATTTTCATCACTGAGCCTTATTTTGTAATAATGAAGCTATGTACATCAGGGTATAAAGAACCAAGACATAAAGATATCTCATTGCAAGAAACAAACACTTAGTAGACTAGGAGTGAACCCTCCATTCTGGGAATAATGCTAGGGGTCGAGGTATGTGTGGCATTCACAAGCTGAACTCTCTTTATCACTGACACCCACTAGAGCCATTACCCCAAAACTTCAATGGTTCACACCACAAACAACAAACAAAGAAAAGGATTGTGTTCATCACAATCCCTCTAGTCACTTTTGGACATCCTTGAGTAGCAGATAAACATTATCTTCACCAATTGATAAAAGATAAAAAACCAAATTAGACAAAACTCGACAACTTTACTGACTATGCCTTTGCTTTGATTTGTTTGATATGATGGTTGATAATGTTTGATCTCAGAAAGTTGCGGACCCCGTTGAAGACTAACCTGTCTGATTTCAAGTGTATCCTCTTTTGTTTAAGACAAGATAAAGATCATTTTGATATGGATAATGATACAATTGATAAGACAGTTTGATCGATTTGGTTATAGATGTTTGATAAGATAGTTATATCTTTTGTTTGATTTCGTGTGAAGTGTTTGTTGGATATCTGCTAGGGTATTTGTTTCTCACGAGACATTTTATTGCAAGTTTTTTGTTTGATTTTTTGATGTTTTTGGATTTTGTGGATTATTTTCGAATGTTTTTGGTTGGTTTTTTTATTTTGTGATGTTTTTTATTTTGTTGTTTTCTTATGTTTAAGTTTTTCAAGATCATTTTTCAAATATTTTTGGTATTTTCTTTTTTTGATTTTTAGGAGTTTTTTCATGATATTATCTTCTTTTTAGGATTTTTTCATGACATTTTACAATCTGTAGGAATTTTTTCAGGACTTTTTATGATTTTTTGGATTTTTTTAAGGACTTTTTTATGATTTTTTGGTTTTTTTCAGTTATGCCCCCAGTATGCAGACCTATAATGACATAATGATACGCAAAAATATGCATGGATACAATGAAGTTTAAGCATGAACTTATGCTAATGCAATATGTCATATGAAGATGTGGGTCCTATTTTAACAAGGATGATTGTGTTTGTTTAGCATTTTGGAATAGACCAATTGAATTGGAGGTGCAAAATATTTTTATAGATGAGCAATCAATCGATCCTCAAGATCCCTTGGAACAAACAAATTAACACATTTATTGACTAGGATTTACAAATAGAGATGGGGAAAACTTCTCCATTGATTCTCAAAACTTTGATCTTCATTTTCCCATGTGTGTGCAAGTGGGTTAATTATCTCTCGTGTTCACTAAAGATCCTTGGCATCCTATATGACTAGCTACGAGCATTATTCTAACTTCAAAAGCATCCTGGATAGAGCCTCGTTGCCAGCAATATTTAAGGGCTCCCATGAGGTTATGCACCGTAGTCTCTCGAATATTGCTCCATTTCCAATAGGCTTCCATAGCCCTAATGGAGTTATTTGCATGTTCCCATAGTCAAACTTTTTGTCGCACTTGTATGTGTGATATTCCAGTTATATATCATTGCTCTTGTTTCCTTGAGATGGATATTGGCATAGAATTTTTTCTTTTCTTACCTTGACTTGTAAGTAATGAAACCTACTTGTGTATGACAATTACAATGGTGCTAAAGAAGAATATTGGATTTTTCACTAGTCATATGATCAACTAGGTGTCTAGAATGAATAAGAGATTTTATTAATGTGTGAGATATAGCAATTGATAGTGTAGATAGGAAAATGGAATACATCAAAGCAATACTAAACTAGCTCAACCACAAAAACTAGATTGCAATGAAATTGATTTGATTACACGCAATGAAGCTATGAAGACAAAATGCTAATAAAATTGAAAACCATAGAAGAAAAGAATCTCCTTCATATCTCTCCATTGTCCTCCTTTCTCCTCCAAATAGCGGATTTGTGGATCTCACCTACAAGTGCAAGAGCAAAGTGTGAAACAAAGATCAATTTTGATAGCGCAAGGATACTAGAAGCGTGGTTGATTCTGATGAGAAATGCATCCAATTTATAGAAAAATTGGAGAGATGACAACAATTAGCAAGAAATCGATATTAGATGCAATTGGACTCAAAAATGGGAAAAATTAAATTTAGAAAGAAATGACATTGCACACTTTCCATGCAAGAGGATAAGACTAGCCATCAAATCTAATGTTAGGATAAGATGCCATATCCAAACTCATGACGAATAAGGAAACATGCTTCCAAATTAAAGAACAAAAATAGAAGCCACTTTAGAGAGATAATGAGTTGGAAATTAGGTGGAAATAATGAATTAGAAATTAGGAAATTAGAAATTGATGAAATTAGAAATTAGGAAATTAGGTAAATTAATTAATGTTTTCATTCATTAATTAATTCACAAAAGAGGGGGAATTATTTAGCCAATTAAATAAATATTTAATTGTGACAAGAAGACTTAGGATAAATGAATAAATTATTTAAACTAGAGGGAAAATGACAAATAGGATTAAATGATTAAATCACAGAACCCTAGGAGATGAATTAGAAATGCAAGGACGATAATTAGGTCATGATAAAAGATAATTGATATAGGGTCAATTCGATAATGATTTAATTATGAAAATTGGATAATTGATAAAGTGTCGATGTTGATTGATAAAGATCAATGATAAATTGATCAAGATTGACAAGGATGCAATTGATAAACGCCAATTGATGAGGACCAATGATTAATCGATCCAAATTGATAAGAGATTGATAAATTGATGATTGATCAGGACTAAACCCTAATTTGACATTGAGAAGGGTTGATGATGTGCAATTGATATGATAATATTGATAATGGTAAAATATCACAATTGATAATGATAATGTTGATAAGACCTAATTGAAAATGCGACAAATGCAAGAAACACGGAAGAATGACAAAATGACGATAAATAATAAAGATCAAGTGTGTGACAAAGAAGAAATGTTAATAGAATGTGAAAACCCTAAAATAAGGTCATGCAGACATGTTAAAGTATGACACCGCAAGCATTGACCATTTTAGATGCCTATATTTTGCCCCTCTTTGAGACAATGCAATTATGAGAGTTGTTTCAAAGAACAATCAAGAAATATGCCCCAAACAGTGACAACATATATGGATGCCCCCTCAAGGAATTGGCCAAAAAAATCCAGAAAAGAGGCCAATTTATCAAAAATAATACCAGGACTAGACCAATATGACTGCAATGACTGACAGAAGAAATGTTAGTTAGAGGAAATTAGATGGAGAAGAGTTAGTGGTGAATAAAAATCTTGCTTTCACAAATGCACAAAGAGTACAGGTGAGAACCTTTATTTAATATTGCAAAATGGATGTAGCACATCATGGCATTGAAGGCCAAAGTGATAATGCAATCCCTTTGTGTAAAATAGACACATTGCAGACAAGGAATGAGTCAAAAACTGCCTTAGGACAATACATGTGTCAAAGGTCAAGGTATGTGCAGCGTTCACAAAGCGAATGTACTTGTCACGGACACCTAAGACATACATGCCCTAGAAATTTATGAAACAGTCCACAAACAGAAAAGACAAAAACAAAAATGATCATGAACCATCTCGACCACTCTAAATCACTCAGTGACATCATCGAGTGACATAGGAACATGATCAAAGATAAATCAATAAAAGATAAGACTCACAAATCCAAGCAAGTCAAATAAACATTTTGATCTTCATTGCCAAAAGGTGATAATGTTGTAGTGAAAGGACAATCATGATGTCTGGTTTCGGGGAATGCAGTACCCCATCTAAGACAGGACATAGTCTAGTTTCGAGTATACCACACCCTGCATAAGACCCATGATAATGTTGACAAAGGACTGATAATGTTGATGTTGTTCTGATAAGACAATTGAATCAGTTTGAAAGTTTGGATTGGTGAATAGTTCATCTGTTAATGTGTGATTTCATTTAAGCACAATGTTTAATGTATCATTTGTTTGACGTCCACCCAAATGTATGTCTATGTACAAAGGGGGTAGTTTATTGGCAAAATGAAATCAAAGCAATTGTTTTTGGAATTTTTATGTTTTCAAATTTTTAGGGTTTTTGAATGTTTTATTTTTTGTGCTTTTTTTCAGGACATTTTACAATTTTTTTGGATTACTTCATAACATTTTATGATTTTTTTGGATTATTTTGGGTCATTTTTTTATTTTTTTATTAATTTTTTCAGGAATTTATTTGATTTTTGATGGATTTTTTTTTCAAGACTTTATTTGATTTTTAGGGATTTTTTATGACTTTATTTGATTGTTTTGAATTTTTTTATGATTTTACCCCCAATGTCTAGCAAGGAAAGGAATATGGACAAATGGATAAAGAAGCTTTACTAAAATGTTGGTGGATAAGGAACTTGATAGAGGCCATTTATTATGGAGATAAATTAGATTCAATTCCCAAGGACTAGTGCATGATGGGATAAGGGACTGGATGTGACAATGTAGGAGAAATGGAAGGTCATGAGGGACATGTCAAGAGTTTATTTGAAACCATGTTTTGCATTTTTACGTCCTTATGTTTGATCAAGATCAAGGAACGGACTTGGACTGGACGATGATAGGATATGGATACGATAAGCAAGATCAAGAATGGATGAGGCATATGGACTAAAGGTTGTGATAGGCTAAAGGATAATGATAGAAGGTTACAATAGGCCAAGGAATATGGATGAAAGGTTATAATAAGCAAGTGGATAAAGACCAAAAGCTATGATAGACTGAAAGTTGTGAACAAGATGCATGATGTTCATTAAGATCCTTAGCCTTGTCAAGATCAAAGGTGGAAAAGGGGAAATGGACATGAGGGACGATAGGACAAGGAAGGGGTATGACATGGATATGATAGGATAATGATGGACAATAGGCTATGAAGGAGGAAACATGCCCGCAAGTGCGGTGTGCAAGAAGTTCATAAATTATGCATGATGCCTGTTTGCAAGGTTTTCATCATGGCACTTGCCCAAGGCACCTGTTTGCTAGGTTTTCAACAGAGGATGAATTATTTTTCTTTACTCTTTTTTTTTCTTTTTAATTTTTTTGTATTTTTGCATTTTTGGAAGAAAATGGACACTTGAAAAAGGATGGAAGAAGGACTCAAGCATCTTGTTGTCTGGATGGTACCCTTGAAAAATTGACCATGACTATTAAAAATGTGCTCAAAAATATTGGTAGGATAATGACATGGATATGAGATGGGACAAAGGGTTCAGGCCAAGGATTGGATAGGATAGATGAAATGACTGAAAAGAGGTGTTGGATAATGGATAGGGGTTGAACTCCAATGTTGGTTCCCACTTTTTCGTTCATCTTGATTTTTGCTGAAATCATACATTTTTTAAAAAATATAATGATTTAAGCTTTAAGAGGTCCCATTTGAAGTAATTAATTGATGAGAGTTAGATCAAAGGATCTTAGATCAAAATTTATTGGATAGAACCTCTCTACTTCTAAATCATACTTGCAATGGAGTCTCATTTGCATCTATCAAGTGCTGATAAAAAACCAATTTTACATTAGCTTTTGGAGGGTTATATCAATTCATTTAGAATTTTTTTTTAAATTATTTAGCCCTTATTATAAGCTTTCTAAAAAGTATAATTTTTAATATATTTTTATTTTATTTCTTATGAATGTAGTGTTTTCACCGAACATGAACTTCTTTATTCAATTCTTATGGAAAAATAGTAAACGTCACCCAAAAAATTGTGAAAAATATTTACGCACTAGTTATTGAAGTCCTCTTTCCAGCAAAAAAAATAAAATTGATTTTCATTACATATACAACAAGTTATGTAATATCAAATGGACATATGTCAAAATTACAGTTAACTCGACTTCAAATCTTAATAAAATATGAAATATTAAAGATAATGTTACAAAACCAATTGCAAACACTAGATATGGATGTTAGATAAACAAATTTGAAAGAATCACATTCATATCTATTATAGAAAATAAGTTATGCTATACATAGTGAGTATCATTCTTTAAAAATGTTAGTTTTTGAAAAAAAACTAGTTTTTGAGGGAGATGGAAAAATGGAAGCAAATTTATTCCAAAAATTATCAAAAAAAAAAATTATAATCTACATACAACATGACACAAATCACTAGTTCACATCATCTACAAATTCCTTACGGTTTAGAAGTAATAGGTGTCTGAATCTGAATTTTTTTTTTGAAAATGAATATTACAGTGTCAAAGTTGGTAAAAAAGTGTAACCCACTATTGTGGGTTCACCCTAGGGTATTGGAAGAATTGGGCTTGAGCTGATGGAATCCTGGCAAGATCATCATTGGCACACACCTTGAGGGATGGTGGACTGACAGAAGATAAGTGAATTCTAGATTTGGAGATTTGGATGGAGGAAAGGCTATGAATTTTGGGGCATAAGGACCCAAAATGCATGAAGGAGGTGATGGAGGAATATATTTAAGAGGTTTGGATGGAGGAATAACAATTTTGGATGCCAAATCTAGATTCTTCTTTAGGCTTATGTGCATCAATAAGCCTCTTAGGGATCCACGTGGTTTTTGATTTCTCATTCTTTTGTAGTTCCTTAGTGCTTGCGCAAGTGTCTTTGGAACCCATATAGATTTTGAATTTTCTTTATTTTGCTCAGTAGGCCTTTGTGGCCTTTTGAATTTTTCTTTTTTCTTTTTAGATCATATTTTTCTTTGTTTTGACATGTAGATTAGATTGGACATGTTGATCCTTGATTGTACGTGGATTGTTGCACTTATAACTTTTATGTTTGGCATCCAAATTGCTTGGAAAGGGAAAGGAATGCATGGATGGATAGGAATGAAATGGAGATCTTTTGGATGGGTAAAAGGTTCTCAAAGATGTGTGCCTTTGCGGATCTTGCATAGAAGATGGAGGGATATAGGGATCAAAATGGATGGAAGAGATGATGGGAAAGGTGTATGTTTGGATTTAGACTTTGTAGGGATACCAATATCTTGAGAGTGAGTTGTGTAGCTATGACCATTAACATTTTATTTGATATGGAGGGGTTCTTTCTTTTGAACATCTACCACTTTTTCTTCATAAAAATTTTGACCCGTAGGATACTCTTTGCTTTGGGAGGAAGATGTGAGTCCATTTTGAGGTAGATGCGATATGGAAGAAATGATGGGATCATGGAGTGGAACGGACTGGACTGAAGTGGAGGAACCCATTGTGCATGTAGGGAGTTCATGAACATCTTGCAGCAACATTTTCAAATCATGAGGGGGATTGGGATCATGAGGGGGATCAAGATCATGTGGTGGACATGGATCAATGATAGGCTCTTCATGAGATGGAATGGGAGGAATAATGGGATCATGAAAGTAAATGAGATCTTGGAGTGTGTATGGAGGATTAGGATATTTAGATGGAGGAACAAAGGTATCTTGTAGAGGATTGAAAGGAATGATAGGGTCTTATGGAGGATTTAAAGGGATGATAGGATCTTGTGGAAGTGAAGGAATAATCTAATCTTGACAAGGAAGAAGATCATTTGATTCCTCTTTAAAGATACTCTTCTCTCGATGTTCAATAGGATCCTTAGGAATGATGGAGGGGATATATTGATCTTGCTCAGGGAGTGGAATGTCAATGGGACTTTGGATGGGATGGACAGGAATAGGGGAATCATCATGAGTGTCTGGGAAGATAGGATCCTGGTCAACAATTGGATGGAATGATAGGGTTTTAGGATCTTGATCTTGATTTGTTTCAAGACTCATTTGCTTGTGCTCTAAATCATCCTCTTGACATGGGGTTGGACTTTGAACATGCATTGGGGATTCTGAAAAAAGATCAATGTTTTCGCATGAAGGAGATGCACTTTGAACATGTATGGTCAATTCTGGCAAGGACACAATGCTTGAACATGAGGAAGAGGGACTTTGAATGGGGTCCTCTAAAACTGGTAATGGCAATAAAGTGCATGGTGGCATTGGGTCTAGTATTTATGAAACATGAAAAGGATGTGCATCATGATTGGATTATCTTAGCAATCAATTGTGGATATCCCTTGGGTAATTTCATCCTTGGGTGTATTGTTTGATGAGGATGATATGGAAGGTTCTTGTAAAAATTTGAAAGGTGTAGGAATAGATGCCACTAGAGAGTCAATTTGTTTGCAGGGGGATGAGGCATTGCTAGACATAAGTGTATTATTTCGATTTTCCTCAAAAGACTCTTGATAATTTCCTTAAGATCCTCGCAATAAGGCCACCTTTCTTTCAAGGTTTTGACATGGTTGTATTTGGAATTTGAACTTTTTTGGTAAGGAGTTGGTTTTGGTCTAATGTCATGTTTTGATTACGAACTAGATTTTGGTCGAATTGGTTTGACATGTTTAAAATTTGGCTTGGTGCATGTTGAAATTTTTGTTCTTGAATGGCTAGTTGTAATTGTCGATACTGATTTGTTGACTGCATTTATTGTTGATATTCGACAATTGGTTGATACATTTGTTGATATGGTATAATTGGTTGATCAAATTGTTGAAATTGCACCATTGATTGTGTTGGTTATAAATATTGGACCATTGGTTGTGCTAGTTGAAAAAGTTAGATATGTTGTGTTGGTTGGACCATTGGTTGCGATGATTGAAAATGTGATTGATAGTAAACACCTTCTTATTCTTTTTGTGGAAGCACATAATGTTGTTGGATCTTCGCGTGAAATTCTTTCATCATCTCTATTTGTGAGAGGAGTGTAGGTATGTTTGATCATTCAATAAGAGATTGTTCATCAAATGACTCAATGTTCGAATCTAGAATTTGAAATTTCCAAAGAGCTTTCATCATTTGCGATCTAATCTTTCTCTATTTCTTGCTTTTTTGTTCTAAGATCTCTTTTTCTCAAGCTATCTTTTCCTCCAATTGTCGTATTTGGACACTTGTTTCATCATAAAATATTTGAGCAATATTGCCTTGTTGTTGGGTTGGATATAATTGTGATTGCCTTGGATTAAAACTTGATTGCATTGTGTTATTCATTGGTCCAATCATCAGTTGATATGTAAAACTTCATTGCATCATAGGAGCTTGGAATCTTTTTTCAATAGACATGTCACTATGCATTGCAATGTTTTTTTTTGTTGGGAATTTTGATTTTAAGGATGATGTATGCAACTAATGTAACTTAGGTGATTGACAATGCAACTAAATGTTTTTAAATTTTTGGACGTTTTGAATTTTTGGAATGACAATGATATGCAACTAAATGCAATCTTAGCAAATGATAAGGAAATATAAGGTTGTATTGTGTTATTCATTGGTCCAATCATCGGTTGATATGTAAAACTTTGTTGCATCATAGGAGCTTGGAATTTTGTTTCAATAGACATGTCACTATGCATTGCAATATTTTTTTTTTGTTGGGACTTTTGATTTTAAGGATGTTGTATGCAACTAATGTAACTTAGGTGATTGACAATGCAACTAAATGTTTTTAACTTTTTGGACGTTTTGAATTTTTGGAATGACAATGATATGCAACTAAGCCTATTTTTTTTTTGTTTTTCAAGATTTGGACAAACTCTTGGAATTCAAACCTAAAGACTCAACCTTGGGAAATTGAAATGAAGCCAAGACCTTAATTGACAAAAGGACAAAGGACAAAATGAAACTAGGACAAATGACAATGTCTCACCTATACGCTTGGATACTAAGCTAGGTGTGACAAAATGATGTTGATGAAAGGATAAATTTTGGACAAGGTAAAGACTCCCTAACAACAACTTAGGGTATGACCCAAAGTTTTGATTTTTTAAGTTTGGAAAACCTAATTTTGAGACTAAATGCAAGAAGGAAATGATAATGACAGGACCCAAGGATATGATATGATCTAGGGATATGATATGATAAAATCAAGCCAAGACAAGACTAGAGTTTATGAAAATGCAATGATAAGGATATTTGAGGACCAATGACTTGAAATATGCAAAATGCAACCTAAGCCAATACCTAATTTTGGTATGACAATGGCAATGCAATGGAGACTTAGGAAAATGATTCCAAATTTAAGTGCAAAGGAATTATGACAATGCAATGGAATAAATATGAAAGGAAATGTGAATGTCCTTGTTGGTATTTTGGTATGGTGTTGTCATTGATTTCAACACCTACTAAACACTTATCAACTCTGGCACTTTGGAGAATCAGTAACATTCATCGGCAAGCAAGTGACTCATGCACAGTCACCGATATCTGGTAGACCGGCAAGATATAATGATCACCGGCACTTGGAATGATATGGAAAACACTTGGTAATGTTGAAGACATCATTTGGACATCTTGTCCTGGAGTTTTGTTTATTGGTATATTCATATTTGCATATTTGTTGGTAACAACAAATAGGTCCAGGGTTACACCGGCAGGTTTATCTTTTCCAGATCAGCATGGCATGCTATGGAGATGATTAATTATTGTTGTAAATGCATTAAGATGACATGTTCAATCAGTTATTGCATCGGATATTGAATTGTTTGTAAAATGTTTTTATTGTAGTATCTTGTAGAGCCGACCTACTAAAATTGGTCTTAGGTTATGGTATAAATGTAAGATCTTATTTGTAAGATCATAGGTGGAATGCAAAAAAGGATTGTGTGAAGGTATATGCGAGAATAAGCAGAGCTATACACACAAACATCATTTGAAGATTAAAGGAGGGTTTTTGTGAAGACAATCAAAACTACACCGGTACTGAATCCAGCATATGAAGATGCTATTTTGTGCAGTACATTCTTATTGGATTTAACCATCCAACTGTAGTCAATGTGACTCCCATTTTGTGATTGAGCAGTGAGCTCTAGGCGCTTGGCCTTTCTGCATGTGCAGACCCCATTTATGTACACTTACTATCTGCAGTAGTATCATCTGATTGTGGGTAAGGTTTCCCACCGTGGTTTTTCCCCTTACAGTGTTTCCATGTACAAATATTGGTGTTATGTGTTGCGGATGACTTTGTCTTTATGTTTCATGCACTAATCCTTACCGGTATAGCAATTAACTGTTAAAATTGTCTACTGGCATATTAAACTGGTTTACTGGTATTAAGCATTAAATTGGTTAAGTTGTTTTTGGTTTGAATTTATTTGACAACTGATTCACCCCCCCCCCCTCTCAGTTGCCTCTGGGACCTAATAGTCCTAAGACCTAAGTTTGGACTATGCAAAGTCTAACCCTAAGTGACATGTATTTTGAGACAAGGATTTCCAATGTTTTGACAAGCCATGTTTGAATGTTGGATGAATACTTGGACAAGATCTTGGACCTTTGTTTGAACCTTGTTTTGAATTTGGTTTGGAGAATGTTTGGACTTGTTTGAAAAATGATGTAGGACTCAACTTTTGACAAGCATAGAAGACAAAGTGTTTGGACTTGGACTCAAAACAATCATGCTCATTCACAACATATCCTATGGCTGGCCAGGACAATATCTATTGAATCCTCTTGCTCAATACAACATTTAGTCAAATAGCTAGACGCTTGGTAGCACGGGCTCCCCCTTACAATGCACTCACTTCTCAAAAATACCAAGCTTCAAATTCAAGGGTCATCACTTCCCAAGAATTTTCTATCTCAAACTAAAGAGTACATGAGAGGTATCTTCAGCATGCCCGTATGACAATGCCTGAGCCAACAGATAGAAGGATTTTGGCATCTAAAAACAAGAGGTTCTAGTAAGGGCATTTGTTCAGGTGGTGTAGATTCGGCGAATTTAATCGTCGCTACACCATTCCAGCACTCGTTGTCTACAACTTGTGTTGCATCCACAGTTATTTAGAGTGGTTCGGAAGAGGTTCATCTTCAACCCTATCACCACTTAGGGTCATTCCCTCTCACCAATGCCTGTCGAGGTACCAAGAAAATAGGGAGGCAGGCCCACTATCTAAAGGTTAAAACATGCAAGAAAATGAAAAACAAACATGGCATACATGGTGTTCTTTTATCCCTTAGAAACGAAGAGTGTAACTATGATCCAAAAATACAACCGAGACCATGTCTCTCAAGTATGACTATCCCCTGACGGGGATGGTCTCGCTCCAGATGCACCCACCCCTGGATCTCCAGGAGGGTCCTGTCTCGATGGCCCCGTCACACCTCAGCTCTCAGATCGTGACCCAGTGGCTCGAGATCGACTCGATCTCGACTGCGCAAAACTCTCCACTCGCCGATCCCTGAGTACTGTAGCCTCATAATGCCGCCTATAATACTCTGCCTCTTGCGCTCTCAGCGTCAACTCTCTAAGGGTGTCTCTCATCGGACCACCTACCGCTGCTCTCTGCACACTCACCGCCACCTCCTCTGCTCGTCCTCGCCGCTCTATCTCGGTATCTCTCTCAGTGGTCAACTAAGAAATCTACCGTTGATAGGTCAAAATCTGCGCCTGTAGCTACTAAACGGTAATCTGCAAGGTCCGGATCTGCGCATCCTCCACATGACCTGGCACTCGAACTCGCAGTGGTACCTGTGCTGGAGGAACCCCTCCCACGCGGCCTGTCCTCGGTACTGGAAGTGGGAGTACATTCATCCTCCTCCTCTGTGCTGGTCTACTCAGCTCCTCCTCACCCCCCACTACAGCTAGCACCTCCCCCACTCTCCCCTCTCTCTCGGCTCCGATAGCCAATCCACCTCTCCCCCTGTCTATCCTCCCCTGCCGCACCGCTCTCTCCACACCTCTACCTCCCCGCCTCCCTCTGGCTCCTCTAGCTCCTCTAACTCCTCCCCCTCCTCCATCTTCCCCATCATCTCCATCATCTCCCCCGTCTCCCTCCTCCTCATCTGAATCAAACGATGGCCTCATCTCCTCAAGATCAGAGATCCTAGCCACCGCCCATACCGTAAACAATCGAGCGAACTCCTCTGTCATGCCCGCATCCTGAATCTCTGGGGCATAATCTCATATCTATCCAGCCAACCCCACAAACTCCTCCACTACCACCGCACTATCAATAGTCGACCCCCAATCGGCCACATCCTGTTGCCGCCGTGCATACAGGAACGCTCCCTAAGGAATCCCCTGCTGGCGCCCGAACTACCTCAAAACTCGGGTCACCACAAACCGCTCAATGACGAACGAGGTCCTCCCAATCAGATACCTCATCATAAATACAAAGGGCATCTCCAACCCATCCTCTACCCATACCTCACAGCCTGTATACGGTCTCCAAGTGACTGTATCTATGTCATCAAAAATCCTCCTCCAATGCTCTAGTTTGCCCAGCTTACGTTGGACAACTAGACCTCTATAACCGTAGGCATATGCTGCACCTACGGGCCTATCCCTGTCTGCTAGTGGCCTCGCTGCTGGAATGTGCTCCCAGCACCATACCTGTAATAGGGTCACGCCAGCTGACAAACTACCGTACCCGAGGTATACTACCTCATGCAGACTCCTGTAAAGATGCGCCAGCATCGCTGACCCCCATGCAAACCTCCTGCCCTGTGTGACCATCTCCTCCAACACTAACCCCCATCCCACCGAGAATCCCTTTGACCTGCGATCAGGACAAAGGAATCCCCCAATGAATCCTGCCAGTACGGATGGCAGCGGTGCATAATCCAAGTCCAAAAACTCCTACCAGGGGATCTCATAACCACAGACTGTATCATCCTGAAATATCCGGCGCAGTGCCTCTGTGCCACCCTCCTCAGACTGCTCGTGTGGTAGTAGTGCACCTACCACAGGAATGCGCAGAATCTGGTAACAGTCCTCCGGTGTCACTATCATCTCTCCAGTGGCAAAATGAAAGGTGTTCGTGTCCCTATGCCACCTCTCTACCAAAGTTGTCAAAAGCCCCCGGTTCACAGTGAACCGAGGCATATCCAGGAGAGAAGTCAATCCACATCTCTCAATAATGTCCAAATCAGCCTGCGACAACCGCGGTATCAATGTCCATGGTCTCGGGAATCTCTCCCTCGATTGTACAACACCCAATCGCTCCTGTCAACAAAAAATACAAATCCAATATCAGTTTCCACATCAAAACAAAGATATCACCATCAAAATCAACATCAACAACATGAAACAATTTGCTCGTCTCTATCAAAGTTCAAAATCCTATCATTTCATATCAACTTGTAAAACAACTCAAGTTCTCAAAAAACCATATCAAAACTTGTAACACAACTCAAGTCTCCACAATCACATAAACTTGTAACACAACTCAAGTTTCCCACCCATATTAGCTTGTAAAACAACTCAATTTTCCAACCCATATCGGCTTGTAATACAACTCAGGCTTCACACACATTGAATTTGAAATAGAACACACAAATACATCATATTCTGATTACCAAAACACGTTGATATCTATACATAACTTGGAAAATCGCAAATCAAAACAAGTTATACAAACACTCATATTGGATAAATTCATCAAAACACAACAGGCAAACAAAACAAATTTTCAAATCGGCCAAAACTGCAAAATTTTTCAAATGCGCTAAAACAGATATTCAATGCGCTAAAACATCCCCACGCACTAGGTTGTCTCTCCTAGGCGCTATTCTATCTAACCTATGCGCTAGATTCAGTCTACGCACTAAAATTTTCACCCCATGCGCTACCTAATCCACCCCATGCGCTAGACTCTGCCTACGCACTAATCTACCCCTCCTAGGCGCTACCCTTTTAGCCCTATGCGCTAGGTTAGTCCTACGTGCTAAACCCCCTTACCTATGTGAACCCTTGCGGCCCCTATGCCCTAGGTCACCCCTACGCGCTAACCTGTTGACGCGATGCGCTACCCGACACTTTCCATGCGCTATTCTCCATGCACGCGCTAACCTAATAATTTTATGCGCTAACCTATCTTTTTCGGACGTGACCCCTATATTTGAACTCGATGCGCTACTTAACACTTCGTATGCGCTATTGTAGACCCTAGACGTGCTAAACCGGAAAACCCGAACTTTGAAATTCAAAAAATGCCTAAAAATGACAAAATCAAAAATCAAAAAAGGGTCAAAAACGATGACTTACTGGTGGTCCACGCACTACAAGTCTCCGGTACCTCCAAACGTGCTCGAAACGGTGTCTGTGATAAGGAATAGGCATTTTCTCTCTAGAGCAAATTCTCTTTCTCCAAAGTCAACAAAGCACAAATGAACCTAAATCAAGCCCTTTTCCCCTTTTATAGGAGGAAAATGAAATTAGGGTTAGCCGACTGGACCTGTAATATGGTCGCGGTCTCCCCTATACCAAAAAATTTGTAACTTATCGAGAGATGAATCAATTCACACACATTTTACATGCACGAAATCATACACATCATACGCAACTCATCAAATTAAATCAAAATTTTTTATTTTTTTCAAAATATTGATTCATCTCCCTAGGGGGCATCACCATCAAATATCGAATCTGGAGCATCACATCAAATCTGGGGCACGACTGGCAAATCAAAAGAACGACACAAAAATTGCATTTGATCATAAATCATGATAAGGCATCATTTTCTTTGAAATAACATGTGCACACACGTCACTTCAAAGAGGGGCAAAATGTAGACGTATAAAAATGACCATATTCCTAAATGAATATTTTATGTTCATTTCTCTATTTGATTAAATCCAATTTAATTAAATTATCCACATTCCTCTATTTAATTAAATAAATTTCTCAATTTATTTAAATAAATTCACTATACCATTTAATGAATAAATCATTTTATTCAATTAAATCCCCCTATCCACTTTTAATTAAATTCAAATTTAATTAAATAGTTATCCTAAATTGAATAAATCTAATTTATTTAATTTCCCCAAATGGCAACCAAATTGAATTAAATTATTTCAATTAAATCCTATTATCCCTCCATCCACTTGCAAAATCCCAAACCCCTTTCTAATCCCTTCTAGAATCTTCTAATCGCTTCTAATTAATCGAACCCCTCCTCTAAACTTTGTCACATCCCTAAGAAAAGGGAAGTCACTTCTCAAACCCTCAAAGTCTTTGATAACCATTAAAGGCTTTCAGTCTTCAACCACTAAATGGCTCAAAGTCTTTGATAACCATTGAAGGCTTTCAACCTTCAACCACTTAATCCCCAAAGTCTCCAATAACCATTAATGGTTAACTCAAACCCTCCCACATGGTTAAAACATTTGTTTTGACTCAACCTCTATCCAACCCAAAGGTCTCATCAGGCCTTTAATGCTTTGACCATGATTATCTCTTAAACATTTGCACAAAGGTTTATGCTTGGATTAAATCTTAATCCAGTGGGTAAGCTTAATTTAGACTTGACCCTTAGCCTTTAGATAACCATGAGGTCTTCTCAGGCCTTTAATGCCTCCAACCCCTTCTCTCAACCCAACCCTATGTTGACACTTGTCACCATTTCATTGGTGCAATTTGTGCACATGGATCCCCAACTTTCAAGCTTAACCCTTGATTAAATCTTTCAATCCTGGCCATCCATTGCCCTGTTTGTGCTATAAATAGAGCTCTCATTCCTCCATTTTCAACAATCATCTTTCAAATTTGAAGCATTACACTTATGCTCAAATTCTTTCAAGCTTTCATATCATTTTTATGCTCATCATTTACCCTCTTTTAGATCAGAAATTAGACTAATATGCATGTTTAGAATAATTTCTTTATCATTTCAGCTCAATCATAGACTAAATATAGTATGCTAGGATAGTATTCATACTAATCTTGTCATCTTATCATCTATTTTATTGCATTTCTAAGATCATACATAGTTTAACATCCATTTCATACTAAAATACATCAAAGCATCCCTCATTTTTACATTTGCCATTCCTGAACCATTTTGCTCAGTGATCTGAGAGCAAAACATTGGTTTGAGGGACATTGTGAGATACAGAACCATGGGACCCTCCTTGGGAAGCTGAGTAATACGTTATTACTCCATAGCTTGCATCAAGAAGTCCTATGTGTGTGTGTGTGACTAGTATTTAGCAATATTTTCACATATTGAATTCTACCAGCCCACTTTTCCCGCATACAGTGACAAGTGTCATAAAGGTTATAGAAGATGTTGAATGAAAGGGGACATGGTGGTAGGTAGAATGGGTTAGGTTTAGAAATGGTTAGGTTTAGGAGTGGTAGAAGTTAGGAGAATTTGAATTTAAAAATTCAAATGATGGGAAAAGGCTAATTAATTTCAACAACTCATGAATTTTATTTGTTTTAATTAATTAAAGGATTAGAAGAAATGATTTTGGATGGGAGAAATTAATTAATTAAAGGGGATGAAATGAACCTATTAAATAAATCCTTAGATTTATTAATAAGTAGATGAAAGGGGGAATTTAATCAAATTGCTTAGTGAATTCAATTAAATTGGGGAGAGATTAATTAAATAATTGCTTATTCAATTAATTATCTTTAGACCATTTTTAGGTGTATACATTTTCTACTTTAAAAAACTAAAACTCATTAAGACTAAAATAATCTAAATCCAATTAAAACTAAAACTATGAAAATAAATTACAGACATAAAGCCTCACGCAAGGAATAAAAATTTCTATTACGGGGGCAAATGGTTGCAGGTTGGGGGCAAATTTTTTTACAAGAAATTTTAGATTTAATAATAGACCAATATGGTTGTAAGACAAATGAAAATTCATATTTAATTGCTTTAATCTGCACACAAGGTATGTAGGCTGTTTGTGAGCAGATAAGAATATTTCTTCAAGTAACCTACAAACAAAGTGTTAAAATCCTCAAGCAAAACCTGCAACTACAACAAGAGAAATCAGAATGTCAAAACTTCCATCAGGTGAAAATCATACAAACAAAAAGACAAATGTAAGTCCCATCAGGCTAGAATTCACATCAGGTTCACCAAGAAATGTAGATAGGAAAATGGAATACATCAAAGCAATACTAAACTAGCTCAACCACAAAAAAAAGATTGCTATGAAATTGATCCTATTACACGCAATGAAGCTATGAAGATAAAATGCTAATCAAATTGAAAACCATAGAAGCAAAGAATCTCCTTCATATCTCTCCATTGTCCTCCTTTCTCCTCCAAATAGCAGATTTTTGGATCTCACCTACAAGTGCAAGAGCAAAGTGTGAAAGAAAGATCAATTTTGATAGCGCAAGGATACTAGAAGCGTGGTTGATTCTGATGAGAAATGCATCCAATTTATAGAAAAATTGGAGAGAGGACAACAATTAGCAAGAAATCGATATTAGATGCAATTGGATTCAAAATGGGAAAAATCAAATTTAGACAGAAATGGCATTGCACACTTTCCATGCAAGAGGATAAGACTAGCCATCAAATCTAACATTAGGATAAGATGCCATATCCAAACTCATGACGAATAAGGAAACATTCTTCCAAATTAAAGCACAAAAATAGGAGCCACTTGAGAGAGATAATGAGTTGGAAATTAGGATTTAGCAATTAGGAAATTAGGTGGAAATAATGAATTAGAAATTAGGAAATTAGAAAGTGATGAAATTAGAAATTAGGAAATTAGTAAATTAGGTGAGTTAATTAATGTTTTCATTCATTAATTAATTCACATAAGAGGGGGAATTAATTAGCCAATTAAATAAATATTTAATTGTGACAAGAAGACTTAGGATAAATGAATAAATTATTTAACCTAGAGAGAAAATGACAAATAGGATTAAATGATTAAATCATAGAACCCTAGGAGATGAATTAGAAACGCAACGATGATAATTAGGTCATGACATTATATAATTGATATAGGGTCAATTTGATCATGATTTAATGATGAAAATTGGATAATTGATAAAGTGTTGATGTTGATTGATAAAGATCAATGATAAATTGATTAAGATTGACAAGAATTAAATTGATAGATGCCAATTGATGAGGACCAATGACTAATCGATCCAAATTGATAAGAGATTGATAAATTGATGATTGATCAGGACAAAACCCTAATTCGACATTTAGAAGGGTTGACGATGTCCAATTGACATGATAATATTGATAATGATCTAAGATCGCAATTGATAATGATAATGTTGACAAGACCTAATTGAAAATGCAACAAATGCAAGAAATGCAGAAGCATGACAAAATATCGACAAATAATAAAGATCAAGTGTACGACATAGAAGAAATGTTAATAGGATGTGAAAACCCTAAAATAAGGTCACGCAGAGATGTTAAAGTATGACACCACAAGTGTTGACCATTTTTAGATGCCTACAGATAGATTTTGGGTTAACAAGTCACAAATATTGAAATCTCTACCTAACTATAGGCAAAGCATCATCACAGGGTGATGTTGAAAATGAATGACCTGAGGATCTCCAAAAATTCGTGTACAAATATCTAAGAAAGGAGATGACCCTTGTTTGTCTTGAATGCAAACATATGATAAATTTGGACAGTTACCTTATTTTATTGATGCAACTAAATGAATAAGTAACAAATAATATGCAGCTACATGAGAAATAAATAATGATATGCGGCTATATATTATTCAATGGTGATATGCAAGCAACTATGATGCATTTTCAAATGGAGATATGTGATGCAATGCAGTAAAGAAATATGCAAATGCAGTACTGAAAATTTAAATGAACCCATCCCTTAGATGTAATATCTTTTTAGGTGCATGTTGTTCATAGGATTTGGGATTGGATCTCCTTCCATTGTTATTAGATTATAAGCGCCATTTCCAACCACTCTTGTTATTATAAAAGGTCCTAACTAGTTAGGTTCAAACTTTCTTGGTTTTTTGCATTCTACTAGGTTATTTTATTTTTCCTTAAGAATGATATCCCCTATTTCAAAGCAACGTGATTTTACTCTTTTGTTATAGCTTCATCTCATTAAGTTTTGGTAACCTTGTAAATGATTCAAACAACTTTGTCATTTTTCGTCCAACAATTCAAGTTCTTGCAAATGTGCGACTCTGTAGTTTTCCTTTGGTATGATTTGTTTCAAGGAGACTCTTAGCGATGGCAATTCTACCTCAATAGGCAAAATATCTTTCAAACCATATATTAAAGAGTATGGTGTAGCATCGGTAGCTATGCGGACACCGATTCGATAGGCCCAAAGATCTAGATTCAGTTGCAAATGCCAGTCTCATCTAGCTTCGTTGATAACTTTCTTTAAAATTTTCAATATGGTTTTATTTGTGGCCTCAACTTGACCATTGCTTTGGGGATAATAAGGAGTTGCAAAATGTTTTTGATTGTGGAATTGGTCGCAAAGTTTTCTCACTTCTTGATTTTTAAAAGGTCATCCATTGTTAGTAACAATACACATAGGGAATCCATATATGCGTGATATAATTCAAGATTAATTTAGCTATTTGTTTGCCTATTGTGTAGATCATGGGGATTGTCTCAACCCATTTGGTAAGGTACTCAGTAGCTGTGATTATGAACTTGTGTCTGTTGGAGGAGGTAGGATTTATTTTCCTAACAAGATCCAGTCCCCACTATGAAAATGGCCATGGTGATGTAATCAATTGAAGATCTTGAGCAGGTGCATGGATCAGGTTTCCATGTATCTGGTATTGTCTACACTTTTGGATATATTTGTAAGTGTCATTTTCCATCATTGGCCAATAGTACCCTATTCTTAGCAGTTTTTTCACTAATGCAGGACCAAAAGAGTGTGCTTTGCATATCCCATCATAAACTTCTTTTAGGGTGGTTTGTGCCTCCTCAGCATTGAGGCATCGAAGTAAAGTACCGTCTATTCCTTTTATGTATAAAGTATCAGCAATGATTGTGTGTCTTGCAACTTGATGGATAAGTGTCTTTCCTTGATTTCGTGAGAGATCAAGAGATATATATATTGATCATGAAGGTAGGCATATACATCTTTGTACCAAGGAGATTCAGGTCCTACTATCTTGCAAACATATTCAAAAGATGGGATTTCATATGTCGGTACCATGAGTTGTTCCACTATGAACTCAAAGTGAGTTCCATTGTTAGGCATATCCAAGAGGGAGCCTATTGTTGCCATAGCATTTGCTGCTATTTCTAAAACTCTTGGGATTTTCTCAAATGTTATATTGGTGAAATGTTGCTTGTATTCTTCCACCAATTGTTTGTAAGGTGTCATCTTGTCATCTTTTGTATTGTAATCATCGTTAACTTGACTGAAAATAAGTTGTGAGTCTCCATAGACTTGTAACTCCATTATTTTCCACTCTATAGAAATACGAAGTCCTATTACTAGAGCTTCATATTTAGCTATGTTATTGGTACAACGGAAGCCGATCCTAAATGATTTAGGAATGGAATCTCCTTGAGGAGTTATGAAGAGAATTATTGCTACTACTCCATGATTGGTAAAGGACCCATCAAAATACAATTTCTAGTTTGTTGATGTTGAAATTACAAACACTGATTCATTTGTAAAATTTACCACCATTGGATGACTATCTTGTAGGGGTGCCTATGCTAGTTGGTTTGCTATGATCTATCCTTTGATGGTTTTTCTGTCAACATATTCTATGTTGAATTCACTTAGTATCATGACCCACTTGGCGAGTCTTCTGGTTAGTGTTGCTTTGTTCAAGAAGTATTTGAGTGGATCAAAATGTGCAATGAGTTGGACTTTGTGACTCAACATATAGTGTCTTAGCTTCTGACTATCAAAGATCACTACGAGACATGCTCTTTCTATTGGTGTGTAGTTGAGTTCATATCCTATGAGTGTTTCATTGATATAGTAGATTACTCTCTCTTTTCCTTGCTCATCATGTTGTGCTAGGAGAGTACCTAAAGAGGAATTTGTTGTAGATATGTATAAGAGTAATGATTTCCCATGTATTGGTGGAACCAAGATTGGTGTGGGATAAAGATATTCTTTCAATGTTTGAAATTCTTCTTGGCATTGTTCTGTCCATTTGAATGTGACACCTTTTTTCAAAAGATGTTGAAATGGTTGGCACTTGTCTGCCAATTGTGCAATGAAACGTCTTATAGATTGTAGTATTCCTTGTAGATTTCTTAGTTGCTTAAGTGTGGTGGGTGATGGCATGTCTAGTATAGCTTTTACCTTTTTGGGATCTATTTTAATTCCTTGGTTTGATACAATGAACCCCAAGAGTTTACCAGATGTTACTCCAAACACACACTTTTTGGGATTGAGATGGACATTGTATTTCTCAAGTTTGTCAAATATTTTAGCTAAGACATCCAGATGATCATCCCTTATTGTGGATTTAGCCAGTAAATCATCTACATGTCTTCCATGATTTTGTGTATCATGTCATGAAACAAGGTGGTAATTTCCATCTGATAAGTAGCACCGAAATTTTTAAGGTCGAATGATATCACATTCCAGCAATATGTTCCCTAGGTACAAGTGAAAGTTGTTTTATGTTGGTCTTCTGGTGCAATCTTGATTTGATTATAACCAGAAAAACCATCCATGAGTGATAACATTTTATTTATAGATCTCAAATCCACTATCATGTCTATGTTAGGTACTGGAAAATCATCCTTTGGGAAAGCTTTGTTGAGGTCTCTGAAGTCAGTACAGATTCTAATACCTTTAGTATGTTTGGTTACTAGTACTAAATTTGAGATCCATTCTACATAGTCTATGGGTCTGATGAAACCCACATCTAACAATTTCTATAACTCAATTTTGACCAATAGGGCTATGTGAGGATGTATCTTACTGAGCTTCTATTTGTATGGTTTCGCTCCTAGGAGAAATGGTAAATGATGCAAGACTAACTCTGGATCTAACCTTGTTATATTAGCATAGGACCATGCAAACTTGATTGGCCTTTGTGTAAAGAATTGAATAAACTTTTCTTTTTCCATTGGATTCATAGATTTTTTTAGGTGTATCTTATGTACTGTTTCAGCATCTCCAATGTTGATCTCTTTAGTTTCTTCAACTTGTAATGTTGATTGTTCTTTGTTTATAGGAAGAGTATCCAATCTGTTGTGAGTTATACATTCTACTTCATTCTCATCATCTAGATTGGAAGAGGAGCTTGCTTCTCCAAAGTTTGTGGTTCTATCTAGATCTATGGCAAAACCAACTTTATGATCATCATAGGGAAGTCCATCCCTTGCACCCAAGAATCCAGCTCTAGCTTCATCATTTTGGAACCAATCTAATTGTGGTTGTCCTTCTTGCCCCCATTCTATTAGGTGAGGATACATGAGACAAAAATATATTTCTTTAGTAGGAGGAGATATTGCTAAGATCATGCAGATTCTATTGTTGAAAACATACTTGACTGATTTTGGGTTGATTGGTATGTCTTTCTATTCAATACCGTCGTCCATAATTGGTTGGTTGTCATAAGCTCTAAATCTTGAATATGTGTTGCAACTGTGTAGAGATAAAAACTCATAATCATGTGAATCCATTATACTCTATATATAAGTTTCTCTGTTTGATCCATCTTTATTAATTTCTTCAATTGTAGAAAGAGGATTTTTGGTTGTATTGATGATGAATGGGAGAGTATCTTGACTTGTAGACCCTTCTTCTATGATAGAGGCCTCATTGATTTCTTGAATAAGAGATAGGGGTAATATTGAATTACCATCTCTTGTTGGTTATATCCTTGTTTATGTTGATGTACTAGATGGTGATGATGGTGTAGAAGCATATGTTGCTAGTGCAACTCCCGTTTCCATCAGTATATTGACATGAGAAGCTGGATGAAAGACCATTTGTCTTGGTGATTCAGGGTCATGATCTTCACTTTTTATTATTGGCAAGTTTTGGATAATTGGGGTATCTGGTCGATTTGTTCTTCTTTTGCTTGTTAGGCCAGTGTATCCTAATCCCCAATTCTTTGGATTCTCTGAAGGTAATATGGGTTCTATGATACCTTGTGCATGTGCCCCCAAGCTTGTTGATCCATCATAACCATGACATTGTAACATCTTAAAACCATTTCCATATTGTTTTAAGGGGAGTTTGATGTTTGGAGTGTCATTTTCTTCTTTATATAGCCATCCATTGACATATGTGTCTAGAGATTCTTCATTAAGCTCTCCCCACCTGATAAATGAATAAGAATTAGAAAGAAAGACAATTTCTTACCCTTTATTTTTGTTCTTCAGATTTGGTGATGTTCTCCCAAAAGACCTGGGAGATAGGTGTCCTACTGGCAATGTTCTGGAACATGAATACTCACCACACCCTTCATCTTTGATTTGAAGAGGAGGTATTGTAGGTGTGCGTGATGATGTTGGTATTTCTGCAATCTTTAGAGATTCTATTTGTATGTAGAGCGGAGCTGCTTGATTGATGGGTACTTCATTATATGTGCTTGTCCTTAAGTAATTGCAATGTTGAAAAGGGTTTGGATCACCATGTATGGTGATCTTGATACCATTGTAAGGGAACTTAACACATTGGTGAAAAGTTGATGGAACTGCTTGCATGACATGTATCCATGGGTGTCCTAGTAGCATGTTGTACCCTAATTCTCTATCTAAGACTTGAAAGGTGATGTTTGTGGTAACTAGTCCTACTTGCACTGGTAAGCTTACTACACCCTTAGAGGGGCATTTCTCATCATCATTAGCTTTGATATTGATTCTCTTGGTAGGATCAATATTATGTTTAGAGTAAACCTAGAGCTTTGATAAGATGTAAAGTGCATATATTGAATCCAGCTCCACGATCTATGAGCACTCTTTGAACTTTCTTTCTGTGAATAAGAGCTTCTTGTTGGCATTTTGGCACTATGTTGTCATTGATGTCAAACCGCATGATGGCGATCCACATAAGGTGAGCATAAAGATTGAAGGTCTACTGATAAAGAAACCGATCTGAAGAATAAACAAACTGATCTGAAGGATGGTTGCTTGTTTATGATGAAGAAGTAGAATGTTAAATTTGTCTCACAGAACTAGAGGTGAAGATGTGCAACCGGTACAGGATGCTCTATTGATTAACAGAAGAAGAAAACTCTATCGACAAAGGGATATACCTATATGTGTTTTCTGGACTGACTATGTGTTGGTGGGCCATGTCTTGATCATTGTGATTCCATGTGAAGCATAGGTGGCAAATGTGTTGTGGTTGGTGAAGCCTCATCGATAGGGTTGATGAAATAGATAATCGCCATTAATGGAGGAGCCACAAATCACAAGATTGTATCTGATTGATTGCAGCTCGAGGAAGAAGGAATGATAGAGGAATATCAAAGAGTAGTTGGCACCTGAATCTATGCAAGGGAAATTCGATTCGAGAAGTCCTCAAAAAGAAAACTTCTGAAGCGCCTTATGTGTCGATTGATTTCGGGACAGAAGATCTAATTCGAGATTGCCATTTCCAAAAAATGTGCATTGGATAATGGAAAACATGTGCAGGTGCATCCTTCTAGGATAGGTGATTGATCCAAGATAGGTCTGATTGTATCTCATGAAGATTGTGTTGGAAAGAGCAAACCCTTACTGCTCAGTTTTTTGAATTGCATTATGGTGGGAATTCACCGTATAAGAAATGAGAGCTCCAGACAGAAAATGTTATTGATGTTGTGAAGATTGAGCAGAGAAGAGAAGTGAGAGGGAGCAAGGAGAAAAATTCAGAAGGAGTTCTGAGAAAGTTGTAGTGTGAGTGAGCAAGCAAACCAATGAGAGGATTCTAGCGGTAAAACCATAGTCTTGCAGTTGAGCCCAATCGGTAAGGTGTGGCTGAGCAGGCAGCATCCTAGTGTGACATAGTGTGTTGAGAGACTATGTGTGAGAGGGAGAGAAAGATAACAAAGGTCGAGAAACAGAGACAACAATCTCACAACTGGTAGTGTGATTTTCAGTGGAGGAGAAAAGACTGTCAACCGGTAGAGAGTTATTTGATTCAAGAATTGTAGAATTCATTTGCAACAAGAAGCCTTAATTGTATTCAAATAGTATTTCAATATACATCACCAAGTTGAAGCTTGGTGCAGGAGTTGGTGCTCCTTGGGTTGGTTCCCTAAAAGTGCAAGGGGTGGTGCTCCTTGGGTTGGTGCCCAAAATCTTTGTAAGTCTGTGTTTTACCTATGAGGCTGGATTGGAGCAATAGTCTCCAGTAGCTTTTCTCACTGAGGTTTTTCCCATATTGGGTTTTCCTCGTAAATCTGGTGGTGTGAGTTACTTGTGTGTGAATGGTCTCTTTGGCTTTCTTTCTTGTATTACCGGTGTGACTGTTTAAGTGGTTAAGTAAATAATTGATATTCTCAAGTTAGATCAGAAGAGGAAAGACTTAGGAACCACTAATTCGCCCCCCTCTCAGTGGTATTTTGTGTTCAACACTTCTGTGCAGGGGATCATTGTGCATGGGTCTATTTGTTGGTACATCCTACTCCATGAATGCTACCTTGGAAGCTGCCAAGTTTTCAACTATGGATTGGAAAGTATTCTCATCTATATCTCTAGCAACAATAGATTCTTGTAATGCTTTGGCTAGGAATTCCTTATGGGCTGGTGAGATGCAAAGTAACTCAAATAATAAAATTTCAATAGGATTCCTTTTTAGTTGGCAAACCATATTGTAATTTCTTGTTGGTGGAGGGGGGTTTGATGGTACCCATAGCAATGTTGCCTTGGATCTTTGGGTGATAACAACACAATCTCTGCTCCTTGGATTTACTGTAATTGTGGCCACTACATTATCTCCTGCACTGATTGCACTGATTGCATAATCATATGTCGCATTGGTATAATTTGGAGTGTTATTTTGTGCACCTGATTAGAAGCTTTCCCTTTTTCATGCTTAACAAAAGGGTCTTTGAATATGGTGTGGTTTGTGTAAGTTGATCCTTTATTGGCATCCACAGTGATATCCCCTTGATCAATAAGGTCATGTATCAAGTTCTTGAGTTTGTAACAACTTGTTGTTTTGTGGCCTTTGGAACGATGGTATTCACATAAATCATTGTGATTCCACCAAGTAGGCTTACAAGGACCAAATTCATATGGTCGAACCTCTAGCAAAGTTATGGCATTATTTTGTATCAACTTCTTGAGAGCTAACTCAATTGGTTCTCCAAGGGGTGTATAGTTCCTTCTAGGTGCACTGATCCTTGGGGGTCTTAGATTGCTTGACTGAACCATATTGGCATTTGCACTATTGGTTTGAGTTTGATTCCTATTAAATGAATCAATTGGTCCTTGAAGTGATACCACTAGTTGATCTCTAGTGACAACACAGGCATCTACAACCCCATCATTTGTAACATTCTTGTTTTTAGACCAAAACTTTGGCTTTTCATTGCTTGTATTTATGGTTGGTCCATTATCCTTGTGATGTTTCAATATTCCTTGTTCTAACAAGCCTTTTTCATACTTTATGCCTACTTGCTCAGCTTCAGGAATGTGACTGAGACATATGTGGTATAGAGCTCTCCATCTTTGTAAGAATGTAGCAAACGCTTCACTTTCCTTTTGTCTAGCTACACACAAATCCACTAGGGTAACTGGATTGTCTATGTTGTGTGAAAATTTTGTGATGAATAGGTCATCCAACTCACCCCATGAAGCAATATTAGGTGGCAGATGTGAAAACCATTCTAATGCTGTCCCTCCAAGACTTTGGGGGAATAGGTGCATCAAGTATGTGTATTCATGGGCTACTTCTATACATGTTGTGAAGAATTCTTTGACATGATCTTGGGGATCACCTTTCCCTCTATACTTGTCAAACCTTGGTGTCTCAAAATATGGTGGAAAAGGTGGCATATTCAAATTCCTATCAAAAGGATAAGGAAAAAGATCCTCCATAGTATAGTTCTTCTTGTCATTCATTGTTTGCATATTGGTCATCTGTTTTTGGAGATTCTCTACTTGCTGAGCCAAGATCTTTGTTTGGGTAAAAGGTGTGCTGACCCT
Organism: Cryptomeria japonica; assembly: GCF_030272615.1. Lineage (NCBI taxonomy): Eukaryota > Viridiplantae > Streptophyta > Pinopsida > Cupressales > Cupressaceae > Cryptomeria > Cryptomeria japonica. The sequence goes on along the minus strand of NC_081414.1, from coordinate 586,368,532 downwards.
ATAAGTATTTCCCACAAAAGGAATAGTGTTTGAGTATCTTGGAGCTTGTTGGAATGTTGACTAACCATGTAATTGCATGCCTTGAATTCCACTAGGTGGTGTAAAATATGCAAATTGTGCATTGACATTTGGCTGACTTGAGCTATTCGTTTCTGTTGATCCTTGGTTCACATTCTAACCACTGTATGTAGATCCATTGGCAACTAATATTGTAGGTTGATATGTACTTGCCTAAAAATAATTCTGAGTCATGTTTGTTGTAGCTTGGGTTGAAGAATTCAACATGCTTGATGTTGTTTGAGATGTAACACTTGGTGTGGTTTGAGATGTGAAACTAGTGCTTGAAGATGCAGTTGTTGATTGAGCTCAAATGGTTGTAGCATGAGTTGTTGCTACTTGAGTTTGTACCACACTAGGTGCTTGAGTTACATTTTGGGTCAATGTCACTCCTGGTGAAAAGATTGCCGAAATATCAACACCTCGAGGCAACTTGGCCCCATTTTAAACTAAAAGTGTGAGATATTGATCTCTATCATTGTTGATAAGTGCATTGAGAACCAGGAGTAGTGTTGGATCTTGTTGGGCTACCTCCAATTCTTCTCGTGTTAGATTATGTTGGATTTCATCTATGGAAGGCATCATGTTGGTGTTTGTTGGTAATATTGCAGGTCTTTTACCTTGTGGTTATTGATTTGTGAATAAATCCATATTCCAAGTGGGATTGACCAAGGGGTCATTGTTTGGATCCATCTTAGTTTTTTGTGATCTTGTTAATGGCATCAATGTAGCTCCAAAGTGATCTTAACTCTCTATGACTCACTATGACTTTCTAAGATGCAAATGGTAGACTAAGATGAATGCAATGTTGGAATGCATTGATACCAGCTGTAAATTGAGAGGGGGGTGAATCAGTTTACTAACAATAACAATAGTTAATTTAATTATAAACCTTAAATTGGAGCACAACCCAATGAAGAATTTAACATGAAATCATAAAAAACTTAACACCAATATTTGACATGGAAAACCCGAAAAAGGAAAAACCATGGTGGGAAACTCTGCAGTAGTATTAAGAATAATTACAATGGGGTCTGCACATGCAGAAAGGCCACCAGCCTAGAGTGCACTGGTCATCACAAAGGGAAGTCTCACTGACTTACAAAATCATCGGACTACAATACAAAAAATAATGAAATGTGAAACTAGCATCTACTAATGCCTGATATAGTTTCAATTAAGTATTGATGTCTTCTCTACAATACAAAACCTTTCCAACCTTCACCTGAATGATATGACTTTATTCACACTAAATCCTTCTCTGTTAATGCAAACTTAACCAACCATAACCATCGCATGTCCATCTGAATTACATGAACAAGTCACCTATAAATACAGATCATCAATCTTATTGACAAGGTTGGCTAAACCCTAAACCCATAAACAAAAATTACATCACATGGTACCATCGGACCAATATTATGATTTACATTACATAGCATGGACCTAAATCAAGTAACCAAATAATTATATCCATCAAGGATTCCGCTAAGACCAAAATCCAACATGCTTCACTTGTCGATAGAAACCCTCAGTGAAAGTTTAACCTGATCCAAATAGGACCACCATAATAGCACACCATCCAAAGAAAAGTTGTCAAATGCTCAAGATATGATCAAGAAGCACCAACAGCCTGAAAGAAACCAATTCCATAAGACGGACCCAAAATCCACTGACCAAGTCACCAAAACAGCATATCGGTAAAGCTAACCAAGAACGCCAGAAGTTGGTAAAGCCAAAAGCTAGTCGGTAAAGGCATAAGCCAACCGATAACCAGAAAAACCAAAAGTGATAACCAAACCATGAAACCACTAGAATATAGCAAGCATATAACCATCAAAATAAGCATCCAAAACCGATTCTAGAGGTTTGATCATATCGGATCAAAATCACAACCAAAACCAAAATGATCACCAAGACTAACTGAGATAGATCCAACTGGGATAGTCTCCAACCGGGATATAGTGTTGAAATCAATGACAACACTTAACCAAATCCAACATATTGCCAACAATCTCCCCCTTTGGCATTGATGGCAACACTAAATGTGAAAAACATCCAAGTGCCAAGGAATGCCAACAATCTCCAAAACACCAAAAGATCTAGCAGATTTCACATGAATACCTTCTCCCCCTTTGACATCAATGACAAAGGATGAATACTAAACCAAGAGTACTGAACCAAACAATTGACTACTCCCTATGAGTAGTAGCACCATCTTCATCAATCCGGATCAGAAAATTATGTCTGATAAGCTCACCACATTGATGCATCTTTCCATCTCTAAGTCTCTTCCGAAGGGTTGGTAACCCCCAACTAATCTCTGAGATATTGAAAAGTGTCTTTAGGAAATCTTCAATTTTTTCCTTAGTAGGAACATAAACCAATCTGACTTCCTTTGCTTCAACCTTTTCTTTCAAGAAATTATACCTTATAGAAATGTGTTTTGATTTGGAATGAAATACTAGATTATTTGACATATCAATAGCAACAGTATTGTCACAGTGAATAACAATAGGCTCATCATAACTTACCCTTATATCCTTTAACATATGTTTCATCCATAAAATCTGAGTATAGTTGGTAGTAGCTGCAACATATTCTGCTTCAACTGTAGACAATGAAGTGCATGATTGTTTCTTACTAAGCCATGAAACCAACTTCTTCCCAAGAAAGAATGCACACCATGTCACAAACCCAAGCACTGTGATGCACAACACAAGGAAACCAAGGGCACACACCTTGCAATAATCCCTAAAGATCTGATCTTCAGAATTATTTAGCTTTACATACCTAGGAGTCTTTTAATTTTCTTGATTTGTTGACTCATTATGTTGTTCAACTATCACTGTTGAATTTTTTGATGCTCACAGGTTCACTATTCTGAACTAATTCTTGCATTATTGGTTCAGGTCTAATAAATTCATCTTCTAGTCCATAATCATATGCTCTAATCTGATTACTATCATGCTTATCCACCTTGGCATTTATGCTTTCCAATATCCTATTCAATCTTTTATTATAATTGTTACCAAAATTTTGCACATGCCAAATTTGGTGCCCTAATGAAGCCTTGCATTCATTCATTCTGAAAACATCAAATCATGAACCAGGGAGAAATGCTTTGTTTTTTCTAACTTGTTTGCTTCATGTGCAGATACAGGAAAGTAAGATAGCATGTGGGTTAAAATGTGGCTCCCACGAGGGTTGAGCTCAACATGTTGTAGATCACAAAGATATTATGCTCCATTACAGATGAAGTGGCGTAGCTATTAAAACCTTAAGGCCAAAAGAAACTTAGCAAAATGCAATTGGCCTATGTAAAGTTTTACTTGGGTGCCAAAGAGGGTTTTAAAAAGGCCTTAGAGTTTCCAAGCAATTTCAGTTGCCAAGTAGGAGGACCTTTTTATCCCACATTGGTCGTGCGGAGGGAGTTTATCACATTTAAATTTAAGGTCACATATAACTATAGTGCCAAAGCTAATGGGCTTTTGGCAAGAAGAGGCAGCTCGTGGCCTGGTGAACCCTATGCATGCGCATCTCAAGGTGTCCTAATTTTGTGACCAGTTGGCGGGAAGAGACTAAAGAGCGAGCAAGTTGAAGAAAGATCAATAGTGATCGCAAAGATCTAACGGTTGTCGCTATGTCGCAATGAAAAGATGCACACCAGATTATCATCGTGACTTGGCAACTGATGACATGGCAGAACAAAGAGTATAAGGCCAAGGATAGGTGGCAGTCTAATGGCTAGTGACATGGCACAGATGGGCGACATCAAGTAGATCTTGGCCATGATGAGTCCCGAAAAGGTTTCACCAAAGGCTCAGTTTCATCGACATAATAATATCGATGAAACCATAGGTTCAATGAAACGGGTAAACGGCTCGCCGAGAGAGTAGTTGGCCGAAAGAAAGAGATCCGACGGAGCAAGACGTGTGGCAGGCCCGATAGATAGGTGATGCCCAGGTGGATCTCATGAGCCAATCAAAGGGTGACACATGTTGACACATGGCACAAGAGAGAAGATCAGTCGATGCTAAAGATCAAGTAAGTTCTCAGAATGCCCCCCAAGATCAACGATAATCTAAATGATCTAAGGGCTATCGCTATATCGCTATAGAAAGAAGCTCGCCAGTTATCATAGAGACTTGGTGACAAAGCACGTGCGAAAAAGGCAAAGGGGAGGTGAGCGGCCAAGAGTTAAAGATTGAGCAGATTGATCACATCCAACGGTCAGGAAAAAGATCAGATTGGTGGTCGTTAAGCCACAAGGAAAAGTTGCTCACCCAATTATCAATGCGACTTGGCAACAAGGTGGGTCCAGGTCCAGATAGTAAACAAGTGGACCCTCGAGAAAATTAGAGGCTAACATGTGGCAAAAGTCTATAGATGAGCGAATGTCTATATTTTTAAGTCAACTTTGAACTTGAACTTTGAACCGGTTCAAAGTGGTTCAACGCTTCCAAGTGGTTCAATGGTTCAACGCTTCAAAATGGTTCAATGGTTCAAAGTTCATTATCGTCGCTCGTCCCCATGGGCCTAGGATGAAGAAAGCACAAGCAGAGATAAAAGCAAATGGTGGGGTATGCTAGGAAGTAAATGAAAAAGTTAAATGCAAGTGGTCATGGTCAATGCAGGCGATCCAGTGGCTGGCAACAATAAAAAAATTGCATGGTGGACTCAGAACTGGTTGTTCGAATGGTGAAAAGCCCGCCAAGCAAGGAGATGATTTCTACATGAAAGATTAATGTAGATACTTGTCTAAATATGCAAGTGTTACATACTATTGGAAAACTCGTGAAATAGGAAGATCATTTCCACAATCATTTTTTAACAGAAGTTTCAACACGGAGAGGAGTTGCCAGAGAATGCAAATTTCACATGGGGATAGCTATTTTTCGCATTTAGATATGCAAATTTTTAATAAGGAGGATCAGTGGCAGTCCTTTTGAGCAGTAAAGATTATTATTTTACAGTATTGTGCATGAGTTTTATGCCATTTTTTGGGCAGATTCACCCAAGGCTTTTCTTATGTAGTGTTTTTAGGGTTTTTGAAGGGGATTCATCATGATTTCTATATATTCCTTCTCTCCTTCTTTTTTCCCTCTGGCTCTTTCTTTTTGCATACACATTTTTGCAAAAAAGTATTGTAGCTCAGCAATATTTGAGTTTTGTAACAGCAACACTCCTTTATTTTCAGTAATTTAACAACAGATTTCCTTCTTGATACTTCTTGTATTATCTAGTTAATGAATGATTTGATAATTTCTTGTGATTTTATCCTCTAATTTATCTCATTCAGTCAATTTTTGGTGCAAGGAGATACGTGTTAATTGCAGGTTCTAGTTTGTGGTAGTTGATTTTAATTGCTTGAGGTTGTGAAAACTTATTGTTTTCCTTCATGCATGCATTAAATTCATCCCTTTCTAGGAAGTGTTTATGCATCTACATGTTCAGTTGAGTTGTGAAGCAATCAAGGTTATTTGTTGAAGGTTTTGTGAGTTAAGTAGGTTGCAGATCTCAGATAAAATGTGTGGTGCATCACCTTCATTAGAATAGATTTTCATTACATGCAAGTTTTATATCCCTTTTCTTATCAAAAGTATTTACAAGAGATTCACCAAACAAGAAGTCAGCCTGATCTCCGGAGATTCACCTTCACTTTGAGCAACCCACAAGCTCGAAGGTGTTTCCATGTTTCATAGGATTGCTTGTTTTTGAAATTAGCATCATGGGTGCAATCCTCAGTGACAACAATAACATCTATATGCTTTGCTCTAATTAGAATAATATTCCTTCAATACTTCTAGGATCAAACTTTCCTAATGCATCATCTCTTCTAATGTAACATTTGCTTCCAAAAATTTTGAAATATCTGACAATAGGAGTATGACCAAATCATAGTTCATAAGGAGTCTTACTAGTATCACCTTTAATGTGTACTTTGTTGAAATTGTATATAATGGTATTGACAGCCTCTCTACAATAGATATCAGGTAATTTATCTTTAGTCACCATAGTTCTTGTAGCATCCAAAATTGTTTTGTTCTTTCTTTCCACCAATCCATTCTGTTGTGGGGTCCTAGGTGCAGAAAGTTGTCTCCTAATACCATTCCTTTCACAAAAGTTGTTGAACTCACCAGATGTAAACTCACCACCATGATCTGATCTTAAGCACTTTATCTTCAGTCCTATCTCAGTCTCAACCATAGCCTTCAAGACTTTGAATTTCTCAAAAGCTTCAGATTTCTCTTTCAAAAATGCCACCCACATCATTCTAGAATAGTCATTAATAAGTAACATAAAATATCTATCACCTTGAAAAAATTTAGTCCTTGTCGGTCCACACAAATCAGTATGAATAAGATCAAGAATTTCATTAGATTCATCATGTACACTTTTGAAAGAAGTTCTAAGCTGCTTACTTATTTGACATTCTCTACATATTGGATTATGAGGTTTAACAATCTTGGGCAAATCTCTGACAGACATTATTGAACTTATATTTACTATACAATCAAAATTAACATGACATGTCCTCTTATGCCATTACCAACTTTCATAAATTTGAGCAATCAAGAAGCCTTCTCACTGGAGTTCAAATGAAAGATATTACCATTGGTCTGAGTTCCGGAAACAATCTCCAATCCAGATTTATTAATGATCTTATATTTTCCATCCTTGAATTGCAAATGAAATCCTCTATCCACCATCTGACCTACACTTAAAATATTATGCTTTAAGCCTTCAATATAATAAACATTATTAGTATTATTCTTACCATCCAATGATATTGATCATTTTCCTTTGATCCTACATGCCTTGTTGTCTCCAAATCTGACCAATCCACCATCAAACTCTTGCAATGATAAGAACTTTCTTTTGTCACCAGTCATGTGATGTGAGCATCCACTGTCTATAACCCATTCATCCTTTTCTTCAATTTTAGCAGCTAAGGCCTTTTCCTCAGTATGTGTTGGTTCAATGACAAATTCCAAAGAATCATCCTTGATAGCAATAAAGACCCAATCTTTGTTGGATGAAGCACCATTACCGGATCCACTCACAGGTTCATCATCATCACCAGCATAATAACATGATTTATCCTTATTCCTTCTAAATCTAGGTTTGCTCTGATATTCAGGATTAGGCTTATAATTCCTCATAAATCCTTCATGCTTCCTAGCAGCTCTTTCAAGATATCTAGATGCAAAATGACCAATCTTATTGCATGAAAAATATTTAAAAGGGACTTTTACTTCATACTTCCAGCTGGTCCTTTAGGAATTCTTCTAGCAATCGGGGCTTCCAGCTTTTTAAGCTCTCTTTCTTCTTTCTCAAATTCCTCCATATCCTTAGCATACATCTCCTTCCAATCTATCTTCTGTTTACCAGATACAGATGCTCTAAATGCAGTCTCAGTTTTAGCAGCACTCTGATCTCTAAGTTCAAAAGAAGTCAATTTCCCAAGTAGTGTATCTCTGGTTATAGGGGTACTTGACATTGTCTGGAGTTCATTGATAGCATTAGCCTTCATCTTGTAAGTCGGAGGTATAACTCTTAGAACTTTTGACACTATCTCATCCTCACTAACAAATCCACCATAATATTTGATACCCATGATAATCTCATTGACTCTATCCATGAAACAACTTTTCTTCTCATCTTCTTCAATCTTCAAAGTTTCATATCTTACCCGGAAACCTTCAAGTTTTGCAATCTTCACAGCCTGGTCACCTTCATAAAGAGTTTCAAGTTTTGTCCAGATCAGCTTAGCATTCTCCAACTCTATGACATTCAACATCTTTTCATTAGGTAGGGTTCTTAACAATGCTTCTTTTTCTCTTGCGTCATTTTCAACTCTCTTCAGTTCATCAGCAAGTGTAGGCGTTCCAGAATTAGGATCATGAGGTATATACCCTTTCTCCACTATCTCCCAAACATCATCTCCAAGACATCTGAGATGAATCTTCATTTTCTCCTTCCATATCTTGTAATTTGTACCATCAAATTTGGGACTCTCCTTTTGGTAAGGATTGAATGTAGAACTAGATGCAGTTGCCATCGGATTTCCTCAAGTGGTTAAGCTTTTGCAGAGAGGGCCTCGCTCTTATAACAATTGTTGGAATGCACTGATATCGACAGTAAACTGAGAGGGGAGTAAATTAGTTTACTAACAATAACAACAGTTAATTCAATTATAAACCTTAAACCAGAGCACAACCCAATGAAGAATATAACATGAAAGCACAACACACATAACACCAATATTTGATGTGGAAAACTCGGAAAGGGAAAAACCACGGTGGGAAACCCTGCCCACAATCAAATGAATAATTTGCAATAGTATTATGAATAATTATAATGGGGTCTGCACATGCAGAAATGCCAACAGCCTAGAGCGCACTACTCATCTCAAAGGGAAGTCTCACTAACTTACAAAATCATTGGACTACAATCCAGAAAACAATGAATTGTGAAAGTAGCATCTACTAATGCCTGATACAGTTCCAGTTAAGCATTGATGTCTACTCTGCAATACAAAACCTTTCCAACCTTCACCTGAATGATATGACTTTATTCACACTAAATCCTTCTCTGATAATGCAGACTTAACCAGCCATAACCATCGTATGTCCATCTAAATTACATGAACAAGTCACCTATAAATATAGATCATCAACCTTATTGACAAGGTCCGCTAAAAAATAAACCCATAAACAAAAATTACATCACATGATACCACCAGAGCAATATTATGATTTACATTACATAGCATGGACCTAAATCAAGTAACCAAATAATTATATCCATCGGGGATTTTGCTAAGACCAAAATCCAACACGCTTCACTTGCCGATAGAAACCCTCAGTGAAAGTTTAACTGGATCCAAATAGGACCACCATAATAGCACACAATCCAAAGCAAAGTCATCAAATGCTCAAGATATGATCAAGAAGCACCAACAACATGAAAGAAACTGATTCCATAAGCTAGACCCAAAATCCATTGACCAAGTCACCAAAACAGCATACCAATAAAGCTAACCAAGAACACCAGAAGCCGATAAAGCCAAAAGCTAGCCGGTAAAGGCATAAACCAACTAGTAATCAGAAATACCAAAAGTGATAACCAAACCATGAAACCACCAGAATATAGCAAGCATATAACCATGATAATAAGCATCCAAAACCGATTCCAGAGGTTTGATCATATTGGATCAGAATCACAGCCAAAACCAAAATGATCACCAAGACTAACCAGGATAGATCCAATCGGGATAGTCTCCAGCTGGGATACAATGTTGACATCAATGACAACACTTAACCAAATCCAGCATATTTCCAACATGTAAGACTTATGGGAGAACTAACTATGTATGCAATCTAAAAATCATGACACTCTAATGATGATTCTGACAAGGAATTGGGCTATCTACCATAATTTTTTCAACAAATTGTTGAAATTCTTCTTGTTCTCTTTGTTCCTTGATTTCTTTTTCTAGTTTTGTAATAAGGTAGATAGATTTTTGAATTTCATCATCTATAACTGTTAGAATCTCTGATACCAGGAGAAAACTGAGAGGGGGCGGGGGTGAATTAGTTTTCCACAAGTATAAGAAATTAATGCATATTATAAACCATTTACCAGAGCACAATATAAACAAAAGAGTTAAAGATAAAGCATGAAAGCACAGAACACACAACAGCAATACTTTTGACATGGAAAACCCGGTAAAGGGAAAAATCACGTGGGAACCCTACCCACAGTCAGATTATACTTCTGCAATAGTATTTGAAATAATTACAATGGGGATTGCACTTGCAATTAGGCCAACCGCCTACAGCTCTCTGCTCATCACAAAAAGAAGTCTCACTAACTTACATAAACATCAGACTACAATCTGGATAAAATGAACTATGAAAGTAGCATCTCCTAATGCTTGATACAGTTCTGGTTAAGCACAGATGTCTGCCTTGCAATACTAAAACCTTCTCAAACCTTTGTTGAATGATATATATCTTGTTCGCACATAAACCTCTCTTTGATCATGTAGACATAACCATCAAACTATACCGATATCCAAATTGCATGAATGGTCACCTATAAATAAAGATCATCAACCTTAATAACAAGGTCAGCTAAAGCCTAAACCCATAAACCATTACAAAAATTACATCACACAATACCACTGGACCAATGTTATAATTTACATTACATAGCATGGACCTAATTCAAATTACCAATCATTATATCCACCAAAAATTCCGCTAAGACCAATCTCCAACATGTTTCACCAACTGATAGAAACCCTCAGTGCAATAACATTTAACCAACTAGTTCCAAATAGGACCACCAAATCATCAAGCCAACCAATGTGAAGCCACAAAACAATTAAGACATGATCAAGAATGCCTTTAGCACATTGGAAACCATTTCTATAAGCCGGACCAGAATTAGTTAACCAAATCATCGAATATCCCCAACCGGTACCAGGTGAAGGGAAAAAGACGGAAGAAGAATTAAGGGACAAAGGAGATTAGAATGCAAATAAACCAAACAATGACACAATACGAATGCAAACAACCAACTTTATACCTTGTCCTTCACCTCTCCCTCAGATTGAGCTTTATGAAGTGGATGATGAAGATGCGCCCTTGATGCTCCACTTGATGTGCTCCTTGCTTGATGTGGATGTGGATTGCTCTCCAAATGCTCAACAAAATTATGTTTGGATTGGATTTGGATGATGAGGATGAATCAGATGAATTGGATTAGATGAGAGGATATTTGGGTATTATGAGGGTATGATAGGAAGAAGATAGAAGAGAAATGGGCAGCATGACAATGTATGAGAAGTGGATGATTTGTGAGGAGAATAGGCTCCAATTTATAGATTGGAGAAGGCCAATGGAGGGCCAAGATTGATTTGATTATGAAGGGTTGAGATTGATTTTAGATAGAAGGCATGGATCAAGGGTGCCTTGGGAAAATAAACAGGAATATAAAATTCCTTGGAAAAAGGGGGGAGAAATTTGAATTTCAAATATGAGGAATTAAAAATTCCAAAAATAAGGATGCATTGAGGGATTCATAACTAGGTTAATTAATTAAAATTAATTAACTGAGTGGGTTTAGAGAAAATAATTATTGGAGGGGACTTTAGAAGAATAGGGGAATAATTAATTTATTTGATAAATTAATTATTGGATAATACTGATAGGATTAATTAAATTAGATTTAATTAACAATAAGAAGAATAAGGACAACACAATTAAGTCAATTAATTATGTTGACGGGCTTAAATTAATTAAATATTAATTTTAGGTGTCTACACCAGGAAATAACAACCGGTAACCCAGAGTATAAGCGATAGCTTTTGGAGCACCAAATCATGAACCAACTGAATGTGAGAAGCATATAACCAACTTGAATAACCATCCAAAACCAAAACAACCAATTTAATCATACCTAATTAGAATCACTGATAACCAAGTCCAATCGGGATAATAGTAACCAACCGGGAAAGAACCATATCCAACCAGATCACAGTGTTGACATCAATGATAACACATAAGCAATTTCATCATATTTCCAACAATCTCCCCCTTTGGCATTGATGGAAACATTGAATGTGAAAAACATCCAAGTGCCAAGGAATGCCAACAATCTCCCCAAACAATCAAGAACCAACAAAGTATCTCTCCCCCTAAGATTTTCTAATTTTCACATAAACACTATCTCCCCCTTTGACATCAACGACAAAGGGTTGATGCCAAACCAAATAGTTGACTACTCCCCCTGAGCAGTAGCATCATCCCATCAACCTGGATCAGAAGATGTTTCTAATAAGATCACTGGATTGATGCATCCCTGCATCTCTAAGTCTCCTCCGGAGGGGTGGTGACCCCTAACTAATCTTTGAGATATTCAAAAGTATCTTTAGGTAATTGTTTTGTTACAATATCTACAACATGTTCCTTAGTAGGCACATAAATCAATCTTACTTCCTTTCCTTCAACCTTTTCCTTCAAGAAATTATACCTTATAAAAATGTGTTTTGATTTGGAATGAAATACCAGATTCTTTAACATATCAATAGAAGCAGTATTATCACAATGAATAATAATAGGCTTATTTTAACTTACCCTTATATCCTTCAACATTTGCTTCATCCATAAAGTCTGAGTGTAGTTAGTTGCAACAGCTACATATTCAGCTTTAGCAGTAGATAATGAAGGGCATGATTGTTTCTTGTTTAGCCATGAAACCAACTTCTTTCCAAGAAAGAATGCACCATTTGTAGTGCTCTTCCGGTCAGCCACATCTCCTGCCCAATCTGAGTCTGTATAGGCACATAATATGAAATCATCATCCTTTGGATACCATAACCCATAATCTGTTGTTCCTGGCAAATATCTAAATATTCTTTTAACAACAATATCATGACTTCCTCTCAAATCAAACTAAAATCTAGAAGCAATGCAGACAACATTCATTATATCCGGTCTAGTCTGAGTTAAGTACAACAATCCATCGATCATTGATTTGTATCTAGATGGGTTCACTCCCGCAGATTCATCTTCCTTAGTCAATTTGCAACCGGTTATCATAGGAGTACTAAAAAGTTTTGAGTTTCCAAGACCAAATTTCTTAAGCAATTCCTTCACATACTTAGTTTGACAAATGAAAATACCTTATCTTTCCAATCATAGACTTTTCAAATTCAATCTTCATATCATCATCAAATTTCATGCATAGATTTTCTTCTCCTCCAAAAATGATATCATCAACAAAGACTTCAATAATCAGTATGTCAACATGCTCAATCTTGTAATATAAGTTACTATCAGCATTACCTTTGCTAAAACTGAGATTTGAAAGATATTTATCTAATCTAGCATACCATGCTCTAGGGCCTTGTTTCAATCCATATAAAGCTTTCTTCAATCTGCAAACCATGTCCTTGTTCTCTGATAATGAAAATCCATCAGGTTGCTCAATGTAGACTTCTTCTTCAAGATCTCCATTCAAAAATGCACATTTAACATTCATCTGATATAACTTGTAGTTCTTGTGTGCAACATAGGCAAGAAATAGTCTTACCGCTTCAATCCTTGCAACTAGAGCATAAGTTTCATCAAAATCAACTCCTTCTTCCTGTGAATATCCTTTGCAAACCAATCTAGCCTTTTTTCTTACAACCTAACCTTCCTCATTTAATTTTTTCCCTGAAAAACCCATTTGGTTCCAATAAATCTGACCTGACGTATAAATCTAACCACCTTCTTAAATAAATATTTAATATTTATTTAAACCGCATCCCCTTATTAATTAAATATTATTTAATTAATTTCTTCATTTTCATCTATTTGATTAAATGAATTATTCAATTTATTTAATTAAATTCATCTAACCCCCTCCCTTTCTAGCCTTTACTTAAATAAATCCCCTTTCTCCATTTTAATTAAATTTATTTATACCACCCCCCCCCCCCCCCAACTTGTATTTTCATATAAATGAAAGTTGCATCTATCTTAGTTGAATTAAAATATTTTATTTTAATTAAAATTTTATTTCTCCCACTTGCATTCTCCTAACAAATCCACTTGCATGATTAATCTTCTTCTAGAGCCTTCTAGATTCTTCTAATCATCCTAAATTAGCCTAATTCATCTCTTAAACATTTGCACATTCCTTAAGAGAAGTCACTTCTCAAAAATCCCCCAAAGTCTTCAAAATGCAATAAAGGCTTTATGCCTTCAACACCCTCAAAGTCTCCCAAACCATTAATGGTTAACTCAACCTTACCACATGGTTAGAGACTTTCTCTCTAACTTAACCCTCATTTAACCAAAGGGTCTCATCAAGCACTCATTGCTTTGACCCTAGTTATCCTATTAACCCTTGCACAAGAGTTTACCCTTTGGGTAAAAGCTTTATCCACTGATTAACCATAACCTAACCCTAACCACACTATCCTAGGGTGACCCTCATGTCTTCTTAGACATTTAATGCCTCTTGCATCCCCTCTCAAGCCACCTCTTGTTGAAAATTGTCACCATTTCATTGGTGAAAATTGTAAACATGGATTGAGTAACTTTCAATCCTAGCCATTGTTAAGATTATTGAATCTTAACCATCTATTTCCCTATTTCATCTATAAATAGAGCTCACATTCTTCATTATCCATATCCAAGTCTTCATTCATCTACATTATAGTCTAATTATATCAAGCATTTTAGCCTCTCTTTGTTAGAATAGCATTTAAGTATTAAGAAGCATTTCATATCATAACATATCCATGTTAGTATATCATGTTAGGGTAGTTTGTTAATATATTTATCATATCATTATCTTCATCCTAGCTTAATATCATGATTTTGAACATATCATATAGATCTTAGAATGCATTCATGCATGTAGATCACAATATCACATGTTCTTGGAGTTTTCATTCCTAAGTCATTTGCACAATGATTTGAGAGCAAAACATTGACTTTAGGGATCCTATGAGATAGAGAACAATGGGACACACCTTGGGAAGTTAAACTAGTTCAAACCTAGTTAATCCTTGCACTCAAGAGTCTCATTGGTATGTTGGCCATTTTGATCTCAACCTTGATATTTTGATCATCATAAATCTTGCATACATTTTTGGCGCCCACTGTGGGGCTCGTCCCCAAAAATAACATCATTTTTCATGCAAGTTGACAATAGCAATCACGTCGGAACACCAAAATAGCACATGTGAGACCTTATGTATCGCATCTAAGGTCTGCTTTAGTGCATTCATTGTACTATTTAGCGAACAGGAACCATCCCTTAGCTCATTTGATCTTCTTTGTAGTGCATATTCCTCTCTAATATCTTAGCGCGTAGGAGTACTAGATTAGCGCATCAAGGCCTCATAGTAGCTCATAGACTCTATCTTTTAGTGATTTGGCATCAATCCCATATTTTAGCGCATAGACTAGGCAGAGAGCAAAAACATTGTAAAAGGATGAGAATTTAGGCTTGTGAAGCCCACCATCAGGATTTGATTTTTGCTAACTAACTATGTGCAGGTTCTAACAAGTTTTGTGCAAGAATAGAAAGAATTAGTTTAGTTTTCTTTGCTTTCTTTCAAAGTTAGTAAAAAGAACTCATTTTTCCTTTTCTTACAAAAAGCTTAAAATGAACCTCATGATTTCTTTTGGATGCATAAAATGAACTTCATGTTTTCTTTTGATGCTTCAAATAAGACTCATCTTTCTTTCTTGCACGGGTAAAAGGAACAACAAATTCAAATCTTTCTTTTATGCAAGTTAGGAATCACATTCCTTTGGGCTCTAAAAAGAACAAAACAAACTTTCCAATTTTCGCAAAGAGTTAAAATTAAACATCACTTTCCTTTGGTGCTCATTAAAACGAACCTCACTGTTATTTTGGAAGCTTAAAAAGAACCTTCACTTTACCATTTCAAAGCTTTCAAAATTGAGATCATTGTTGTTTAAATTGGCGATTTATTTTGTTGACAAGGGTTTACTTTCAAAAGTTTAAAGTTTTACTGTCTTCACACATTTTTATCTTGCGTTAAAAAGAACCACATGTCTTTTGGAGAAACATCCCCAAGATATCTTTTTAGAAAACAATTGCGATATTGGATAAAAAGAAAGTGTGTATTCCATGTTTTGAAGGTGTTAGGTATATGCTCTCCCCTTAATTGAGTGATCAAAAATACAAACACACCATTTTTAAAAGCTTTCTTTCAATTTAGCAAATACAACCTTTAGAGGGCATGTCTTCCCGAAGCCTTGAGGGGGCTAGTGAGAAGGATACGACCCAAGTGGGAAATGGCTTTATCGCCAAGTTTTCCAACCCACTATAATCAAACATGGAGGCTAATGAAAATCCCCTCCAACAGTTTTGCTCAATGATTAGCCTTCCCCTAGTATCTTTAAGGTACATAAAGCCTTTGTTCTAAAAGTTGGGAAGCCTCCTGAGGGATTTTATCACTGAAGACCGAACAAAAGCCTGATTACAAACCATAGAAGTAGAAGCTTTGAGCCAAGTCAGTTGCCATACATTGGCAATATCATAGTGCAAGGGTGGGGAAGAATCCACCCCCAAGATTACTCACCATATATCTCCCAAGATAACTACCTAATTCTGAAGCAATTCACTTTGGGTTAATTTTTGGAAAAAGGCAAAAAAATGGGCACCCTCTAGGGGGTGACAAGTTTGTTTGAGCTGACAAAGTATTGAGACTAGTGGGCTATGATATTGTTAATGACCCTTGAATAAAGAGTCTACTTGATATGTCTTCTTTAAATCGAAACCAGTGAAAATATCGGGGATTTGAACACATCCTCCAAAGAACATACACTATTTGTTAGCATAGGCAAAATGCTATTGCTTCTGTCTACTATGTTTTCAAATCATTTATTAGAAAATCATCCATCAAAACACAAATATCATTTTCAAACTTTCAACAAAATCATCAAACTAAGAAAATCAGGATAGTTAGTGCATCAGTATAGTGCATCTTAGCCACAAAATAACGCATTCAAACCAAAACTTAGTGCTTCAACAGATCAAATTAGTGCACAAGCAACAAAACATTGGTAAAAATCAGATAGCACTTGCAAATGCCCTCTTAGAACATAAAAACATCAGTGTAGCGCATAGCGACCATAGGATAGTGCATACGAACCAAAACTTAGTGCTTGAGCAAAGAAGACTAGCACGTTACAAAATCAACATTGTGTTATCAAATAGTGCTAAATAGCGCATTTCCAAGGTAGTATAGCACATATGACAAACTTTGTAGCGCTTTGAAGTCATCTTTTAGCACATAAGAGTTCTGTTTTAGCGCATGACCAAAATTGGCTAAAAATAAAGAACAATCTATCAACCTTTTGAAAATTTCATAACCAGTTTCAGATACCCTTTTGGGTCTTTTGAAAAATCCAATGCAGCTAGGAGAAATTGTGTCAACACAATATCAGTTAGTGATCACAAGTTTCAAATCAACAAATCCAAACATCAACATACCAAGTTAGTTTTCTAAAGTTGGTCAAATCAACTTAGTTTCCAATATCTAGGAAACTGTATCATATCCTTTGACACACTTGGTCATATCAATAGAGGCATATTGAACCCTCTATTTGACTGAGCAGACTTAGAAATCAAAACAAAGTATTCATCCAACCAATCTCTCAATTGAAACTTTGATCACTTGCATGAACACCCTTCAAAATATCAAGAAGAAGCATCCTTGTCTAAAAATTGGTTTTAAAAAGAGGCAACCTAGTCCTAAAGTGCTTATCAAGAGGAGAAAGTTTCTCTATCTCAACCGTCAACTCTTTATATCACACCATATTTTCCTACGTCATATGCGACTATATCTTCAAGGAAAAACTAACAAGTTTGACAAAGAGCCTTTGAGAAGTAGGGCTAAATTACACAGAAAAATAGCATTCAACCAATGTCTTAACAAAGGGAGAAAGATCAATCCCGCTTTCTTTCCAAAAATTTGCATCACTTACAACAAGGCTCGACCTAAGCCACCAACTCCACCAAGAACCCTACTAGGAGAAGAGGAATTCACTATGTTAGAGATATATTGATGTCCATTGTCACTCGATCTCAGAAAAATAAAGGAAAGGATCCACAACCAAAATCAAGTACGAGTCAAATGGAGTTCAATCATTTTAATAAATATGTGAACATGGGGGAAGCGAAGATCACCAAGGAGCTTATCCAACAATGTCAAGAGAATGTTGCTTTCCAAAAGCTCGTGGAAAGGCTTATAGACTCAGATAAACAAAAATATCTCCTCATGCTAACTAGTAAAGGAATCAGGATTCCTGAAGATTTTGACATAGGAAATTTAAGGAATACTGATGAAAGAATCTCACGAACAAGGGCAAGGACCTATACATACAATACCCAGAATCAAGAGTACTTAAGAGGATATGACACCCAAAATCATACCCATGAAAAAGACAATACCCATAATCATGACGACACTAGTGAACAAGGGGATGTTCATCATCGAAGGTCCAACGTGCCCCTAGCTATTATTACACAGCAACTCTAAGCACTCCAACAACAAATGCAAGATCTTCAACAAGGGTCTACAATGAGGTATTATTTGGAGTAAATTTATCCTTACCCTTTTGATAGGAGGCTAAACATGATACCTTTCCCACCAAATTCGAATATACCAAAGTATGATAAATACAATGGTAAGAGTGATCCCCATGATCACGTTAGGGAATTTTGTACTATGTGCCTGGAGTTTACTCATAATGATACATACATGATGCGGCTATTCCCAAGAAGTTTGGGAGAGCAAAAAATGGAGTGGTTGTCAAAACTCACACCTCCCATTAGATCATTCGATGAGTTGGTGAATAAATTCATTACACAATATTCCTACAATATCCAACATGAGATCACCATGCTTGACATATGTAATACAAAGCAAAAGAACAATGAAAACATTCATGGTGTTCTTACAATGATGGAGATGCATGGTCTCAAGGTATCCACGAGATGTGCCTGAAAAAGAAAAAATGGAGATCTTCATAGACAATTTAAATAGTGAAATGAGTTATCAACTCAAGCTACAATGCCTCCCTACTTTTGTAAAGTTGATCGAGAATGGCATCCAAGTAGAGGAAGCCTCCATCAAGAAAGGGACCTTGAAGTTCTCCAAGGAACGTGTTAGTTCATCAAGCAATAACACCTATAGCAATCAATATAACAACAACAACTCAGACAAGTCCAAATTTTGCACAAGAAATAAAAATGTTGTTAATGATGGTGTGGTAGACAATGTTAAATCAAAACTACCTATGTTAAACCTATCCAGAATTACTCCACTGACCAATCCTCAAAATAATAATAATCAAAGAAACAACAATTCAGGGACAACCAATCAAGGCAATATCAACCAAGGGAATAGCAATAACGCTAATCCAAAACTAGCACCATATCAAAAAAAGTTCATACCTTTAGGACAAACCCTTGAATCTGTGTTTCAAGAACTATTGGAAAATAAGGTCATTACATTACCAAACACGAGATATTTTGACCCCAAAATCAAACCACCATGGTGGAACGATACACACTATTGTGAATACCATAGAAACAAAGTGCATCGCATAAATGATTGCCTAAGGTTGAAAAACTTGGTTCAAGATCTAATTGATAATGGTGACATAATAGTAGATGGTCATAAAACCAATGATGATCATGAAGCCTTAAAAAATCCTCTTCCTAATTATGACAAGGGAGGAGCTTCAACTTTGAACAACAACAAAGGAGCCTGCATCAATCACATATATGAAAACACCATAAATCACATATCAGCATGTGACAATCAAGTAAATGTCATAAAAATCAAAGATAAACAAGAACATGCACCGGTAAATGTGACAACAAGGGCTCAGAAATATGTCTTGAATGGGAGTACATCCAAAACAACAACTCTCCCCAAGACTCAATATAACTTGGTCGACCAATTACAAAGGACACCCACTCAGATATCAATATTAGAATTACTCAAACTTTCACCAAAGCATTAGGATATCTTGGAGCAAGCTCTTGTAGAAATAATGGTTCCAAATGATCTCGATATCAATCGGTTCCAAGCCATGGTGGCACATGTGACAGTGCCACATAAAATATCCTTTTCAAAACATGATGACGTCTCCTTGAGTCATTCACACAACACCTCACTCCATTTGAAGTCCCAGTCTACAAACACTGGGTGAAAAGAGTGCTAATAGATGGAGGAGTTGGTCTCAATATATGTACCTTAAATCTTATCTGTGCATTGGGCTTCTTGGAGCAAGCTATTGATCCTAAAAAGAAGATCACTATCAAAGCCTATGATGATGAAGAAAGGTCATCCAAGGGAACAGTGGTACTACCCATTCAGGTAGGACCTGTGCAAAAAGACACAATGTGCCAAGTCTTGGACATAGACTTGGTATACAACATACTCTTAGGTCATCCTTGGATCCATGAAATGCAAGTGGTACCTTCCACGTACCATCAATGTCTCAAATTCCCCTACAATGGACAAGAGATTTCAATGTCAGCAGACACTAACCCCTTTTAGTACTGCAATGCTATGGGGGAAACACAAGATGTTCTGGTTCCACACAACAGGGAGGCCCAAGTCTCCTGATCATCCAATAATCAAGAAAGACTCAAGTCATTGTCCATAGACTTTGAGAAAAAGAGGAAGACAAAAGACCAAGGTATGAGGGAATACTCTTTTGAACCCCTATGTTTATCCAAGTTCCCAACATCACCAAGGTCTCAAGGACAACCTTCCACATTAGTACACCAAGTGCCACAACCCATCAAGAAATTTGATGGTAAATTTATCCAAATTGGCACACTGGCAGAAGAATCAGAAGACAAGGACATCCTTAGCTGGCTATACAAGGATGAGGAATAAATAAGAGTTGCTGCCCTAGAAGTGGTCATTCCCACATAACAGTATGGAAATGGGTTCAAAATCATGCAAAGAATGGGATACAAAGGAAAAGGACCTATTGGCAAGCATCAAGAAGGAATCCTAGAACCCATACAATCCCATTCACAACTTGCAAAAGACAAAATAGTTCTTGGGTATGGCCAGCATTTTCAACCTGTGAAAAAGAGAGATCACCATCAAAAACCCCAATGGAGAGAAAAGATAACACATAACGATGACTCATGGTAAGAGGTGCTACACCAAGTAGTGAAAAAGACAAGAAAAGAACAAGAGCATGAAGAAAATGAGAAGCGACAAGAAGAACTCGCTATCAAAGAGAGGAGGCTTCTTATAAAAAAAAGTACATCATGTACAAGAACTTGATCAAACCGAATGCGAGCCACAACCTGAGGAGATTGCTACTCAAAGAATGAAAATTGTGTATGAGAAAATCCAAAGAGTACAAATAAGTGCAGATCCTAAATTAGAACAAGCTACCCAACTGGTATCGATTATCTGTGAGCTCTTTTCGCCATACAACATTTTTGTCTAATTCATTGGGGTAACCTTGGATAGCGATTCTGAAATAGATTCCAATGAGTATGAATAGGATACTTGTTTAGATATCATTGAGGATATTGAGGTAGATACAATTCACACATACACACCCATTCCTTATGGGGGACAAGGCTCAAGATCTAGATCATTTGAATTTGGACCACAACATATCTATGAGGCTAGCGAGAGCGAACAACTTCAATATGAAAGAGGAAATATCGACGAGAGTACCATCGAAAACCTCGAGACTGTTCTAGACCTCACCCATGCTACAGACAACTATGAAAATATCTCTATCATAACTCTTACAGTGGCAGATCTTAACTAGCCAAATGACTCTCTACCTCGTATTTATCCTGACCTTATAGATTGGGAGGAACCTGAGCACGATAACACACCAATATTCCAAAATGATGAGGCCATTGTCCAATACCTTTGCTCAGTCAACCCTGAAACATGCTCCACCAATGAACCACATAATGATATCTGCAATCAGGAGAGTGCCAAGTCTCTTAGTTGCAAAATGAACAAAAACAAAAATTGATCTAATGGTGAAAACCATCTAATGGCAGTATTAGATCACAAAAAAGTAAAAACAAAGGACATATTTGATGGTGAAAACCTCTTTGAGGTGCTTGAAGATGAGAGAATTGACACTCTTCCTAAACATTACCAGGAGAGATCACCCATATTGATTGAGCCAACTCAATTAATAAATATCAGCACTGAAGTAGCAGCAAGAACCATACATCTGGCGAAATCACTAACAGAAAAGGAAAAACCTGACTTTGCCAAATTCTTCAATGAGAAGAAAATCAACTATTCTTGGTCTTATGCAGACATGCTAGGGATAGATCTAAATCTCATCATGCATCACTTGTCAATCGCTCCTGGAGCTGTCAAACAGAAATTAAGGAAGATGAACCCACATGTCGCCATATTGGTCAAAGCAGAGCTGAAGAAGTTACTTGATGTAGAATTCATCCAACCCATGATTATGCAGAATGGATTTCTAACATTGTGTCAGTCTCTAAACTAGATAAAAGCATCAGGATTTGTATAGATTTTATGGATATCAACAAGGCTAGTCTAAAGGATGACATTCCTTTACCAAGCATCGACACCATTGTTGATCTAACTGTGATGCTAAAAATGTTGTTAGTATAAGAGGCATACACATATAATGAGACAATATAATATAATTGAAAAGCTTAATTTCAAAACTAAATCAAAGATGCAAACCATAAGCCTTCCTTGAAATGTCCCATTTTCCTCTATTCTTGAGGACCTTGAAGGTGTTGGATTGATGGGCTCTCAGCGGAGCAATGACCTCCAAAGTGACAACTCAAGAGTTGAGTAGCTATTTGATCATGATTGACTATGGAGATGATATGAAATGCATGATTTAAGAAACTAGATTAACATGCTATGATTAATCCCAAATCTAATTACTAGATAATTGAAATACAAATTGCCTATAGTAATGATGCCTAAATTGATATGAGATGGGATCCTTATTGCTCCAAAATGGCAGATATTTATAGGAATTCCAAGGCTGAAGCTGAGGTGGCAGGAATCGATGGTCCAGATCTAATTTGAAGATATCAAGGGCCAAGATTGAGGAAGTTGGAGAAGAGGTTGGAGGAAGGGACACTTGTCATCTTTGTGGTGACAAGTGTCAAGGAGCCTTGCTCATGAGAGGGCAAGTGTCCAAGGGAGGAGACATGTAGCAAAAGTGCCATGTGTCTCAAGGAGAGAATATCCACACCATGAAAGGTTAGGATAAGGAGGTTAGAATGTGCAAGATGGGATAGGGTTAGTTAGACCCAAGATTAGATTGCATGGGTTAAGTTAGGGGATGGTTAGGTTGGGTGGTTAAAGTTAGGAGCCATGTGCTCATTTGAATTTAGAAATTCAAATAATTGGAAAATGGTAATTAATCTCAACAAACTTGAGTTTGTTAATCTTAATTAGGGATTAGAAGAATTGATTAAATGGGGGGAGGATTAATTAATTTGGATTAATTAATCAAAGGGAATTATTGATATGAACTTATTAAATAAATCCTTAGATTTATTAATAAGTAGATGAAAGGGATTTAATCAAATTGCTTGTGAATTCAATTAAATTGGGAAGGGGGGTTAATTAAATAATTGCTTATTTAATTAATTATCTTCAGACTATTTTTAGGTGTATACACTAACAATAGGACACGCAATGCTATCCCTCATGGATGGTTTTTTCTGGCTACAACCAAATCAAGATAGCTCTAGAAGATCAGGATAAAACTGCATTCACATGTCCATGGGGTACATACTGCTAGAACATCATGCCTTTTGGCTTGAAAAATATTGTGCAACCTATCAAAGAGCAATGACAACTATCTTCCATGACATGATGCATACTTTTATGGAAGATTATGTGGATGACTTGCTAGTCAAATCATTCATAAGAGCAGAACACTTGGATATCTCAGATAAAATCTTTCAATGACTAGAGCAATTCAATGTTAGATTGAATACTAAAAAGTGTGTTTTCGGGATCACATCCAGAAAACTCTTGGGCTACATTGTATCAGAAAAAGGCATCGAGGTGGATCCAACAAAGGTTCAAGCTATCATGGAAATGTCACCTCCAAGGAACATTAGTTAGCTATGATCTCTTCAAGACAGGCTACAATCTATCAGAAGGTTCATCACTCAATTGGTGGACAAATGTCTCCCATTCAACTATTTGCTTCATAAAAATGTACCTTTCTGATGGGAGGACAAGTGTGCGGAATCATTCCATCAGCTGAAGCAATATCTCATGAATCCACCTATTTTAGTACCAATAATAGCAAGAAAGCCACTCATCCTCTACATATCAGCAATGAAAGCATCACTGGGGGCATTACTAGCACAGGAGGACTCAACAGGAAAAGAAAGAGCCATCTTGATGCAGCCATAACCAGTAAACCCTCAAAAGAGAACTAACCAACTTATGCAACAAGAGTAACAAAATGAAAGAAACAAGAAAACATAGGAAGAGTACAGAAACAGATCATATTATTGTCTTAGAACCTTCGGCAACCAATCGGTTATCATCATACAATCATCATAGAACATCTGGTAGTCAACCAGTTACATGCAGGCTACAAGCCAGATATAATCCATCTAGGACTCTCAAAATCAACCGGGTCACTAATCACGAATCCAAATCCTTATTTTGATTTCTACTTCTTTTGTCCTACAAATGACTACATAATACCCAATATATACCCTCCGAAACATATCTGGGTCGGCCACAAAACATTACATTTACCAATGTAGGAAAATGAAATGTGTAACTAGGTTGGCCCTAAGAATGAAAGAAATTCTTCCAAAAAATAACAACAAAGAAGTGTGGATCAACAGGAAGGTCGGCCACATGCTAATGAACATCGACAAGACCCCAAATAGATCCACATGCCAAGAAACTACTCTGGAAATGAAGGAAAACCAACCGGTACGCATAAGAATTGTCTCGGAACCCAAAAATAGTCAACCGAGAGTGATAACTAGCTAAAAAAGAATCCAAATGGACTAAAAAACTGGAATTAAGCACATGAACCAACTTGGAAATTGAAAATAGCATATGCAATGAAAAGAAAGCAATGATCGGCACCTACCAGTAGGAACACAAAAAACTGCACACTAAATTGAACAAGATCTAAACTGAAAGGAAATATTTTTTGGTCGATGCAAGATTGCTCATAGACCGGGGATGCTCCTACATCACATCTATTACATTAGCATGATGCTCAATGGCTATGAACTCAATTACACTTTCATCGAAAAGTCTTGCTTAGCTATAGTGTTAGCTTCCCAAAAGTTGCGACACTATATGTTAGCTCATACTATCAAGCTAGTGGCAAAGATAGACCCACTAAAATATCTACTCGACAAAGCCGCTCTCATAGGGAGGTTGGAAAAATGGGTCATGATCCTAAGTGAGTTTGATATTCTGTACACAGAACAAAGGGCTATCAAAGGACAAGCAATTGCAGATCAACTGGAAGAACCACCTCTATTAGACAAACACCCACTGCAGGTGGAATTCCCAGATACAGATGTACTCACTATTACACCAAAGCAATGGATCTTATACTTTGATGGATCCTATACACACTATGGATCAGGTGTCGGCATCTTGTTCGTTACTCCAGAAGGATACACAATTCTGAGATCCTACGGGTTGATGTTCCCATGCACCAATAACATTGTTGAGTATGAAGCTCTAGTGACAGGTATCAAAGTAGTCGTGGAATGGAGAAACACAGAGTTGAAAGTCTATGGGGACTCTCAATTAGTTATCAATCAGATCAATGATGACTATCAGATGAAAGATGATAAGTTGATGCCTTACAAATGCATGGTGGATGATTTTAAAAATTACACATCACATTTGAGCAGATTCCAAGGCTAGACAACAGGGTTGTTGATGCAATGGCCACCATTGCCTCGCTCCTACAAATTCCAGATAAACAAAATTGTTATGAATTATTGGTGGAGAAATTGTTTTCCCTGACCTATGAAAAATTCAGGATCCCAAGTCATCTGTGCCCTGAACGGTTCTGATTCCCCCTTATATGAGAAGATCTGTGCCTATCTCAAATACAATACCCTCCCACCACACCTATCTCATAACAAAAAATGAAGCTTTATACGACAAGAAGCCCTCTATACCTTAACCGCTGATACACTTTATCATCGAGGTCTTGATAGTACTCTTCTTAGATGCCTTGATCATAACAAATCTAACTCCACCTTACATGAGCTTCATGAAGGTATTTGTGGGACACATTCAAGTGGTCCTACTCTTGCTAAGAAACTTCTATGGATGGGATATTATTGGCTGACAATGGAGAAAGACTCCTATCAGGTTTCTAGGAAATGCCCTAAGTGCCAAATTCATGGCAATCTCATACATGCACCAGCACAGGAATTGCAACCATTCACCACATCATGGCCTTTTTTTCAATGGGGACTAGACCTAGTAGGAAAGATTCATCCTTCCTCATCAAATGGATACAGTTTTATCATCACAGCCACTAAGTACTTCACAAAGTGGATTGAGGCAGTTCCATTGACTACAGTAACCGGCAAACAGATAGCTTCCTTCATTTTGAATTACCTCATCCGTCGGTATGACATCCCTAGTTTCATTATCACAAATAATGGAAGACCTTTCAAAAATCAAGATGTCCATGAGCTTTGTGAGCGATTCCATATCTAGCATCACTTTTTGACACCTTATTATCCACAAGGGAATGGCCAAGCAGAGTCCTCAAACAAGACAATCTTGAAAATCCTCAAAAAGACAGTGAATGATGTTGGTAAATATTGGCATGTCCAGCTTAAACCTGCACTTTGGGCCTACAAAATGAGTATCTGCACACCTATAGGAGATACACCATACTCATTGGTGTATGGATCAGAAGCTATCCTACCTATTGAGGTAGAGATTCCATCACTTCGGGTGTGATTGAAAGGCCTCATTTCAGATGAGGAATATCGAGTCAACGGGTTGCAAGAACTCGAGCTACTAGATGAACATCGCCAATGTGCCTTTGATCATCTCAAGGCATATCAACAAAGAATGTGCAGAAGCTACAACCACAAGGTCATCCCAAGGGCCTTCAAAATTGATGACCTAGTCTTCAAGGAAGATCCCTAGAATCAACAAGATCGAGAAAAGAAAGGGAAATTTGAACCCAACTGGTTGGGACCCTTTGTTATCATATCAGCTTATAGATCAGGAGCATATCAATTATCAACTTCAAAAGGGGACATGCTTGATGAGCCAACCAATAGCATTCATCTAAAGAAATTCTGCACTTGAGTCGTCTAATGCATGGATCAAGAAAAAAAGAAAAAAAAATCAAAAAGTATTAAAAATCATCACTAGGGTGAAAACCTGGCAAACAGGCGCTCTGTGACATTGAAAAATCAAAAAATACAAAAAAATACAAAAAAATGAAAGACAATCAAAAAGTGCAATAAAAACAAGTGGTGAAAACTTGGCAATAGGCACCATTTGTGAGAGAGCGGCTCCTCTATCTATCAGTACTTGTATCATATATTTGGCTCCATCTGATCTTAAGCCAATAGCCATCACAAAACACTTACACATGCAGCATTATCACATACATACTTAGTGGTCACTGTCCTTGATTATCTGAATCAGTTATCGGAC
Source organism: Cryptomeria japonica (assembly GCF_030272615.1). Taxonomy (NCBI): domain Eukaryota; kingdom Viridiplantae; phylum Streptophyta; class Pinopsida; order Cupressales; family Cupressaceae; genus Cryptomeria; species Cryptomeria japonica. The sequence continues at coordinate 586,341,222 of NC_081414.1, read as the reverse complement.
TCATATCCCACCATGGCTTGGTGATCAATGTATATATCCAAATCGAAGTGTCCATAGTTGGGGGCAAAATCCCGATCTCAGTAGGGGCATTTTGCTTTAGCTTTCATAACACAAGCAGCAAACAAGGATCACAACATACTAAGCAGAGCAATGTCAAAACTACCTATCAAACTGGCAAACGGGATCACTGTCCAACTACACCCAAAATACAAACATGATGGATGATCTATTCTAAATTATGATTTGTTTACATTTAGCATTAAATTTTTGACTATTTTTATCTTAATTTATGAACTATTAGATCTCCTGAGCTACTCAAAGATGCACTGAGCTAGAGAAGCAACGAAGGAATCTAATATTTTCTTTGGTTTTTTGTCTATAAGGTGATCGTTCACATGGTGCAAATTTGTCTCGAGACATGATTGGACACATATCATTGAAGACAATTCCCATTTTGCACATTACAATGGTCAACTCTTGTTTGTTTTACGCAAACAACACTCAGGTCATCTTGATTCAATTATACCTCAATGCTTGTGTCATTTTGCCATATCAAAAATCATGAAAGTTATACTCAGGGCATTATGGTTCAATTATACCATTGATGTTTGTATTAACTTCCAACACTTCAAAATCTCAATGATGACAAAAAGAGCACAAACAAGTGACTAACAGGAATGACAACAACAGGATTAAAATGATCATTTAGAGGCATTTCATACAATTAGTTGCATTCATACATTTAGCTGCATTTATTATCTCATATCATTATCATTATCATTTGCATCTCATATCATTATCATTTACATCTCATTTTTAAGATACATTTCACATCATATCATTTCCTAAAAACATTACATTCATCATTGCATCCATCACATGCATATCTATCACATCATCATGGAATCTTTCTTCACTTTCATATCTTCATCATTCATCCAACTCTCATCTATCACGTCTTATACATGATGTATATTTCCTGAAACTAGACATTTTGATCAAGTCTTGTGCAGGATATATCGTTCCTGAAACTAGATGTTTTGATCATCTTTGTCTTATACAAGAGGTGTCATTCCTGAAACCAGACATGATCTCAATCTTATCAATTCTCTCAATACATTTCATCTGATCCATTCTATCATGTCTTATACAGGATGTATCTTTCCTGGAACCAGACATTTTGATCAGGTCTTATATAGGATATATCATTCTTGAAACCAGACGTTTTGATCATCTTTGTCTTATACAGGAGTTGTCATTCCTGAAACCAAACTTGATCTCATTCTTATCAATCTAATCAATCTTATCAAACCCATGCATGTCATCAACTATCCACTCTTCTATCTTTCAAATAACATTCTTCTTATTTTGAGAGATCATTCATGCCTTTAGTGCACGAACGATCTCCCAAGGAGGCATTATCATATCAAATCTCCATATCAGTTTCATATTGACACCAGCTTCATATTGACTTTTCATATCAAATCAATTCTTTGTATTTGGGGCATCATATCGATAATTTTGGCGACAACATCATATCGATAAAATTTTGGTAGCATATCCAACGATTTTCTTTGAATCAACATGTGCACACACGTCACTTCAAAGAGGGGCAAAATGTAGACGTATAAATCTGATCACCTTCTTAAAGAAATATTTAATATTTATTTAAACTGCATCCCCTTATTAATTATATCTTATTTAATTAATTTCTTCATTTTCATCTATTTGATTAAATGAATTATTCAATTTATTTAATTAAATTCATCTAACCCCCCCCTCCCCCCCTTCTAGCCTTTAACTAAATAAATCACTTTTAATTAAATCCCCTTTCTCCATTTTAATTAAATTTACATTTAATTAAATTGTTCCTTGCATATAAATAAATTAAATTTATTTAAACCCGCCCGCAACTTGTATTTTCCTATAAATGCAAGTTGCATCTATTTTAGTTGAAATAAACATTTCATTTTAATTAAAATTCTATTTCTCCCACTTGCATTCTCCTAACAAATCCACTTGCATGATTAATCTTCTTCTAGAGCCTTCTAGATTCTTCTAATCATCCTAAATTAGCCTAATTCATCTCTTAAACATTTGCACATACCTTAAAAGAATTCACTTTTCAAAAATCCCCCAAAGTCTTCAAAATGCATTAAAGGCTTTATGCCTTCAACAAGTTAACCCTCAAAGTCCCCCAAACCATTAATGGTTAACTTAACCTTACCACATGGTTAGAGACTTTCTCTCTAACTTAACCCTCATTTAACCCAAGGGTCTCATCAAGCACTCATTGCTTTGACCCTAGTTATCCTAATAACCCTTGCACAAGAGTTTACCCTTTGGGTAAAAGATTTATCCACTGGTTAACCCTAACCTAACCCTAACCACATTCTCCTAGGGTGACCCTCATGTCTTCTTAGGCATTTAATGCCTCTTGCATCCCCTCTTAAGCCACCTCTTGTTGACAATTGTCACCATTTCATTGGTGAAAATTGTAAACATAGATTGAGTAACTTTCAATCCTAGCCATTAATAAGATTATTTAATCTTAACCATCCATTGCCCTATTTCCTCTATAAATAGAGCTCACATTCTTCATTATCCATATCCAAGTCTTCATGCATCTATATTATAGTCTAATTATATCAAGCATTTTAGCCTCTCTTTGTTAGAATAGAATTTTAGTATTAAGAAGCATTTCATATCATAACATGTCCATGTTAGTATATCATGTTAGGGTAGTTTGTTAATATCTTTATCATATAATTATCTTCATCCTAGCTTAATATCATGATTTTGAACATATCATATAGATCTTAGAATTCATTCATGCATGTAGATCACAATATCACTCGATCTTGGAGTTGTCATTCCTATTTCATTTTCTCAATGATCTGAGAGCAAAACATTGACTTTAGGGATCCTATGAGATAGAGAACAATGGGACACACCTTGGGAAGTTAAACTAGTTTAAACCTAGTTAATCCTTGCACTCAAGAGTCTCATTGGTATGTTGGCCATTTTGATCTCAATCTTGATATTTTGATCACCATAAATCCTGCATACTAGATCAGAATCACTAATAACCAAGTCCAACTGGGATAGCTGTAACCAACCGAGAAAGAACCATATCCAACCTGAGCACAGTGTTGACATCAATGACAACACATAACCAATTTCAGCATATTGCCAACAATAACATCTTCGACTTCCTTGTATTGGGAAAGGTCAATTATCACTTCCCAAGCAAGATTATCCAAACCATCAATTATTTCTAATTGACCATTGTCTGGCCCAAGATTGGGTTGTTCAAATGGGAAATCACCATCGCCTTTTAAACCCATTCAAAAGATATTCTCTTAAGACTTTTATTGAGTGATGAACTGAAATGCAGACTGTGCAAGGGTTAACCTTGAAACTAAGATGATATATGTGGATTCTAATCCACCCTATTGTGATATACACGACCAAAGTGGGTCCTGAGATGAATTTAGATGATGATAATGCAATGACTAAACAGATGCAATTTTGACAAAGATTAAAGCAATTTCTACGTGAAGTGAGGATTTGTGCAATGACTCTGTGCAATATGAGGACACTAAAGAGACTATGCATGGACTAAATGCATAGGACCTAAGATCACAAAAGGTATAATATTCTCCATTTTTCTGAATGTGACAATGTTTGATTTTGATTTTTATGTTGATGTTGATACTTGGAGTTTTCTTTGAATTTTGAGATTCCTGTTGATGTTTTTGACAAAACTTGGTTGATATTCTACTTTGTAATGTTTGATCATGTAGCAAAGACACAATGGGAAAGAAAGAAATCCAATCTAACATAAAGAGAGCACTTGTTCAAAGGATTTTTTCAAACCCCTATAAATGTTGGAATCTTTCTCAAGACCCCATTTTGTTTTTGATAAATTTTGGTCATTCGATCATACAACAGACAGACTCTACTAAGGTTAAAAGGTCACGAATAATAACACAACCCACATCTTGATACTCCATCAACTCAAATAACCCTGTCAAACCCTAAGGTGTGCCCATTTTTATGCCTTTGTCTGAAAATTAAACCAAAGAGGATCACTCCTCAATTGGCTTGTTATCCTGGGAGACATATGGTGAGTGTCTTGGGGGAAGATTCTTCCCCACCCTTGCACTATGATACTATAATTGTCTGGTTACTGACTCAGATTGGCCTCTAATTTTCTAAAGATATTAATCAAGGTTTCGTTTGAGTGGTCATAATCAGTAGCGTTTGCCACTCTATTAAGGAGGTCTCCCAGTTTGTAGAGGTTATGCTCTATAGATTTTCTCATACTATATAGGCACTGAGGGAGGCATGACGTCGTTATGATAACATGTAACACTTGTTGCTTACAATTTTCATTGAAAACACATTTATTTATAGTGGCTTGGATCACTTGGCGTTAGTCATTGCCACTTAGGCCATTCCCTCTCACTTGGCCTTATGGGCTACTTGGGAGGCAGACCTGCTAAGGGTTTTATCCTAATGCAGAATTGACCAAAATCATGGAAAATGTGGGTCTGGCTTTTTGGTCACCTAGTTAAGGGGAGAGCATATGCCCATCACCTTGAAAACACAGAGAATAAGAGCTCTTTTATACCTTCATTGCAAAATTGTCTAAACTATTTGGAGACGTTGCTCCAAAAAAGCATGGTGTTCATTTTAATCGACATAGCAATGATGAGATAAAGCAGGTTTGTTGTTGTTCTTTTTAAAAGTACCAAAGTAAAGATTAGCTAAACTAGGTCCAACTATCCCTATAAAAATCCATGAAGATGTTAACACATTGTGGGCTCACAAGCCTAATTTGCTCTTTCGATTACATATTTGACTTCACAGTCTACGGGAACAGAACATTTTAATGATAGAGAATCAAGAAAAGACAGAACAGGAATGTTATGCTGGCTTCTGACAAATGTGAATCATCCTCTACACAAATGTGAATTGACCTCTGCACAATTGCAAATTACTATGCAGACAAATGCAAATTTTTGTCTACACAAATGTGAATTGATGTCTGCGCAAATGTGAATTGCCCTCTACACAAATGTGAATTAAGACACAGAAATAAAAGACAAAGATAGAATCAATCAATTATGACATGAGATGAATCCATTATCATATTTGACATGATCTCAATGTCATCAAGCATGTTGAATCTGTCCAGGTACTTCTACACAATGTGATAATATTAGGATAGGGCAGTCGTTTCTTCAAGATCTTGAAACCTCTTTTATGCTCTTATCCACTATCGATGTGCTCTTCTTTGTCTTATGTGCTCTTTCCTCTCCTTGGAACCTAAAATTTTAAAGGTCACTCTTCCTGCCATAGGGTTAGACACATCTTATGCATAAAAATATTTTTTTCCAAAGTTGAAAGATTTTTATGGGTTGTCAGCGTAAATGAATGAAAAGTAAGAGCAACACTTAAAATTGAAATTTTGAAGTACCCCTGCAAATGCAAATTGATGTCAGCACAAATGTGAATCATTATCAGCACAAATGCGAATTATTGTACATACAAATGCGTAGCATTTTTCTTGTACCTGTACAGAATCTGCAAAATCATAAAAAAACATCAGGAGGTTAGTTTCACGTCAGGTTCACCACTGTTTCGTATGGGTAAATTCAGTCATAAATAGCATTATCAGATGATAAGAGCGAATCACAACTCTAAAGTAATCAAAAGTACTCCTAAATGGCAATTGAACAATGCAAAATCAATTGAATTGAAATGAATTCTAATTTAAGACTCCCTCAATCTATTTGACAAAGCTTCCATTGCTCTTCTCTGAATTGTGGATCTAGGATGGCTCTTAGGTGTTGCACTAAAATTCCTATATAAGATAGACAATTGCTTCGAAGATTATAATTCTATGATTCTAGATTGAATTGAGAAAATGATCTTGTATTTATAGATTTTCAGGTGAGATGGGGGGAGAAATTGAACTGAAATGTTGATTGATAGTTCACTGATTTTGATTGATCAGTTAAGTGGATTGATTGATTTGTTAACTCATTTGATTGATCAGCGGACTAAATAAATTATTCAGATGAGTGAATTGATTGAGGAGAAGACTGAATTGATTGATTAGTCAAAAAAGGTGATTTGGAGTGAAAAGGGGAGATTAGAGAGTTAATTGATCAGTTAATTGATTTGATCAATCAATTCTGATTTTCAACATGTGTTGTAGGAGATTGAATTGAAATTCATTTTCATTTTCATTTGAATTTGAATTTAGATTTTCAAATGCTGAAAAATACATGAGATTAACTGAAATTCATTGAAATTCAGATTTGGTGAAATGTGAATTTGGGAGAAATGAAATTAATTAGAATTATTTGAAACTTGAATTTGGGGATTTCGAGGAATAAGTTAATTAATTAAATAATTTGAATAAAATTATTTAATCATTAGAAATAGAATTAATTAAATAATATATATGTCTCTTTAATGGAAGGTTATGTTAATTTATATTCATTCCCCAAAAGGATATTTTTTATTTTTATTTTTTAGCTTTCAATTTTTGAAAACTTATTGAGTTCTTCTTTTAAGCCTTGTTCGATAAAACGATCAAATCCTTCAAGTTGTATTTTACCAAATTCGGGAATTGTAAATATTCCTTTATTTTAATCTAATCGCATTGAATGTTTCCTATTCTATGTATATATATAGTATATTGTATATTTCGATAGTTATTCCTCATTGATCTATACGAATAAATTCAACAAAAAATTGACATGTATATTTTGTTCACTATATCCCAAAAATAGAAGAAAAAGAAGAGGTCATTTTCTATCATCTTTTCATAAAGATATGATATTATTGAATTAATAATAGAGGTATTTATCTCTCTCCCCCATTGGAGCCATAAAGGATTGTCTAAATCAATTTATTTTTGTTCATAAGCTTTAAGAACATCATCATAGCTATAAAATGAAGGCGAGACGATCTTCTTTTTTGAGCTATTTGGATGGTACCTATTTTCATAAATACCCTAGTTTTTTTGAAGAGTTGGTCTATAAAGTCCTAGAAGAATATCTTGAGTCGGTACACAAATAGGATCTCCTATGGTTGGAGAGATAAGATTGAGATGAGAAAACATAAGTAAATGAGCTTCTGTTTGAGCTTCCATAGATAAAGGTACATGGATAATCATCTGATCTCTGTCAAAGTTTGCATTAAATCCTACACAAACCAATGGGTACACATTCGTTTATTAAAGTAGGTATAAACGCTTGTATTCCTAATCTATGTAAGGTGGGTGCTCGATTTAACAATATGGGATGTTTTTGCATAATCTGTTTAAGTACATTCCATATAATAGGTCCCCTATCTCGAATTAAAAATTCAGTAGCTCTTAGATTGGGAGAAATCTGTCGTTCAATCAGATCACAAATTAAAAATGCTTGAAAAATCTCTATTGTGATTTCTTGGGGCAATCCACATTGATACAATGAGAGAAGAGGACCTACCACAATAATAGAATGACATGAATAATCGACTCATTTTCCAAGTAAATTTTCACAGAATCTTCCTTCTTTACCTTGGATGAAATCTGAGAATGATTTATAAGGTCTATCATGACTATCTCTCACCGATTGTGTGCCTATACTGTTATCAAGAAGTGCATCTACGGCTTGTTGGACTAATTTCTTTTGGTCAGGCAATAAATCTGGTATTAGAAATGCACTAGTGGTTTCTATGAATTGTAAAACATTATTATTTCGATGAATAACCATTTGATAAAGTTCATTAAGATCCGAAGTAATCACTCTACCTTCATTTAATTGAAACATTGCCTCAGGTCGGGAGGAAGAACTAGTAATAGGCATAGAACCATCCATTGTGGTTCTACATTTGTTCGAAGCAAATACTTAGCAAATCTCATCCGTCTAACCAAAAGATCCTTTCTTCTTCGAAGTTTTTGCTCCTTAAATTGAGCATATATTTTTCTATTACTAAATTGATTCTCTAGCTCCAAAAATAATATAGATATTATCTCATCTATTTGCTTCTATTCTATATATGAATGATCTATAATCATTTGTAGATTGGCCCTCGATCTCGATCTTGAACTGCGGGTATCTAGACCAGCTAATTGTTCTCTAATAGCTTTTCCTCTAGTGGAAATTTCTCGCTCTTGAACTAGCCCAAAATCCCAAGAGAGATAATAAACAATCTTTTATGCCCAGGATTCATACTTAGATGGACGTAAACCCTGAAATCACAATAAAGTTGGCTTTTTAGCTGTGGGCCTAGTAATACAAACATTTGGATAGGTTTTTCTAATCTATTCCCCCCCCCCTTAGAATCAGACATGAAAGTTTCCTCTCATCCGGCTCAAGTAACTATACCGAAATGGAAAGTGATTATGTATCATTATGCAAAAACATGTTTTTTGCTCTCCATTCAAACTAAATAGTTACTCTTTGCTCAAGTTCCAAGTGAATTCTATTATTGCTTTACGATTCGTATTATGACATAAATATGGAATTAGTGAGAAGTCTTCTCCCTTTTGAATGATACATTTCTTTGTGAAAGACCTTCAATTCATTTGAAATTCATAAGGGATTTACTTGTCTATGTCTGGTTATAATCGATCCTGTAGGTTTATGTTTTACTTCGATGGTTACAATACTATTTGAAGCATGTGTGCGATGAATAGACTCCTATAACCATATCTTCTTTTTTATCTAAAATAAATAAAGGATAATAAAAATGAAACAAATTTTTCATTCCATTTTTTTATAATAAAAGAAGTATTTTTAAGAATTCCAATTAGCAATTTAATAATATACAAGATATTAACCCTAGATTGATTCCTCTTTATCAACATCTTTTTAAGATGGTTTTAATTATGAGCTTCGTACTACTCTTCCCGAGGGGCGTGTCAGAGCTAAGGGCATACCCATTAGATTGAATAGGATGATAGATCCATAAGGAATAAATTGCAATTAATTAAAATATTAATATTTGAGAAAGGGTTTAATGATGAATTGATTAAAGGATAGAAATTGAATGATTAATAATGTTGAAGGGTGATGATTGAGTTAGTTTAGAAGAAATAAGATCAATTAGATTAATTAAATAATTAAAGAATCACTTAATTAATAAGATGAATAAATTAGTACATGATTAATGAGACATTTTTAGGTGTCTACAGTGAGTATATAAAGAAGGTGTTGAAAAGATTTAACATGCAGAATGCAAAAGCAGTTGGTTCACCTTTGACTAGTCATTTCAAATTGACTAAGGAGATGTGTCCAAAGACATAGGAAGAGGTAAATAAAATGTCTAATATCTTGTATTCATCAGTTGTTAGCAGTCTTATGTATGTGATGGTATGCACACGAATAGATATTGCACATGCAGTGGGAGTTGTGAGCAGGTTTATGAGCAATCCAGGAATGGAACATTGGAATGTTGTCAAATGGATTCTCAGGTATTTGAGAGGTACTACTAGAAAGGCATTATATTTCAAAGGATCAAATGCTACTCTGCAAAGATATGTTGACTCTAATCTGGCAGGTGATATTGAGACAAGGAGGAGTACTACATGGTATGTTTTTATTGTAGGGGGAACTACAGTTAGTTGGATTTCTAGAATGCAAAAGGTTGTTGCGCTTTCAACCACTGAAGTTGAGTATGTAGTTGTTATTGAAGCTAGCAAGGAGATGATTTGGTTACAACGTTTTATAGAGGAATTGGGCCAGATGCAGGAGGATAGCCCATTGTATATTGATAGCCAGAGTGTCATTCATCTTGCAAAGAATTTTGCTCTTCATTCGAGGACAAAACACATTCAGCTTAGGTACCACTTCATACGGTCTGTTTTGGAGGATGGCTAGTTACAGCTTGAGAAGATTCACACAAGTGCAAATCCTGTTGATATGTTCACAAAGGTAGTCCCATGGGAGAATCTGATTTCCTCCTTAGTTTCTCTCAATCTTCTTGACAAAAAATCATGGAATTAAGGAACAACTAAGTCCAGGAGTTTTATCCAGCGGGAGATGCAAGTTTAGCAATGTTGTCCAGGATCAGTCTCGAAGTGGTAGATTGTTTGGTGTGGAGCCTGATCAGTCTCCAAGTGGGAGATTGTTGATATGTGGTGGTTGATCATGTAAGTATTATACACTCGTTATGTATCCTTGTCGAGGTTCGAGGACACAATCCTCGAGGAATTTTTTTTTGTCATTTTTTGTTGAAAAGTCAACATTTAAAAAAAAAACCCTAAAAATAACCAACTTTGAGTGTTGCCCTAAAAATTGCTTGTTATAAGTGGCTGGAATGTAAAAGGGCATGGTAATGGTGTTGTACTGATTTACTGGGTAATAAGAAAAGATTGGACGACTGTGTTATGTAGATGTAGCCCATCTTGGGTGAACCACATTAAATCTCTGTGATATTTGTGTTATGTATTTTTCTTCATCTTTTTTGTGTTTGTATTTGCTCCAGATCTGCCTAAATCCTAACAGCCACAACTTTTCCAATTGGAAATGTCTACTAAATGTATATTTTATACCACTTTGGGTCTAATTACCCAAAAAAAAAACTTGATGTTTCAACAAATTCCTACTCTTATAAATAAATAAAAATTTGAAATGCAAAGATACCCTTTTATAGATCTATAAGTGAATTTTCCAAAATATATATCTTTTAATATTTTAATTAGTTTTTAATATTTAATATTTTATTTTTATTGAAAGTAGGTCATCAACACTAAAATACAAGGTTGATTATCTTGTCAAGGAAAAATACTAAAATTTATTTAAATTTTTTGAAAAAAATATGATGCAGTAGAGAAAAGTATCTATGTCAAGATGATATAATTCTTTTTTAATTTGGATAAATAATTAAGAAACAAGGCAGCAGTTGTCGTGCCTGTGAAGTGTGATACCTGTAGCTGCAACACAAACACTCAATAGATCATTACAAGCATGGTTAGCAAATAATAAGCAAATGAAAGATGAACCATGACAAAGCGACCTATCGCCTCCTAAGAGATGCGAGTATGGATTTTCTCTCAGATCTAGATAAGCAATCTCAGTGACTTGACTACACCTAGATGGAGAGTTTGAAATGATAATGATATGCAAAGATGATATTGATTAAGCTAGATTGATCCAAGAGACAAATTAAGCTAAAGATATGCATGATTAAGTTATGATGATGATGCAATTAATCTAGAAAAGAGATTGATTAAGCTATATGATTCAACAATTATGCTAGAAAATGATCAAATTAAGCTAAATCTAAGATACAATTGCCTATAACAACAATGCTCAAATGATATGCCTATAGTAACAATGCCTAAATTGATAATGAGATGGGATCCTTTGTGCTCCAAAATGGGGGATATTTAAAGGATTTCCAAGGCTAGGGATGAGGTGGCAGGAATCAACGGTCAAGATTGAGTTTGAAGATATCAAGGGTGAAATTGGAGGAGGTTGGAGAAGAGGTTGGAGGAAGGGACACTTGTCATCTATGTGATGACAAGTGTCAAGGATCCTTTCTCATGATAGGGCAAGTGTCTAGGGGAGGAGACATGTGGCCAAAGTGCCATGTGTCTCAAGGGAAGAATATCCACACCATAAGAGATTAGGATAAGGAGGTTAGAATGTACAAGATAGGATAGGGTTAGGCAAATCCAAGGTTAGGTAGAATGGGTTAGGTTAGAGGGATGGTTAGGTTAGGTGGTTAGAAGTTAGGAGGCATGTGGGTAATTTGAATTTAAAAATTCAAATAATAGGAAAAGACTAATTAATTTTCAACAACTCATAAATTGATTTATTTTAATTAATTAAAGGATTAGAAGAATTGAATTAGAATGGGGGGAGGATTAATTAATTTGAATTAATTAATCAAAGGGGACTAGGGAATGGACTTAATGAATAAATCCTTAGATTTATTAATAAGTAGATGAAAGGGAGAATTTAATCAAATTGCTAATGAATTCAATTAAATTAGGGAGGGGGATTAATTAAATAATTGTTTATTTAATTAATTATCTTCAGACTGTTTTTAGGTGTATATATTTTGCCCCTCTTTGAAGCGAGGTGTGATGACGCATTGATTCAAAGAATAATCTCATTTTGATGATGATATTGGTTCGATAGGATGCCCTAGACATTGATTGATAAATTGCAGTACGATGATGCCCCCTCGGGAGATCAATTGAGATAATTGATTTTTTGGAGTGTGTGAATTTTTGTGAAATTGATATCCCAATCAGAAATGATTTGATTTCTGCAACTTTGGTTGATAAAAATGCAAGTTCTACAATCACGATGATGTGGTTCTTGATTATTGATAAAGCTTGATTGATTAGATTGATAAGATCGAGATTCAGCCTAGTTTAAGGAATGACACCTCCTGTATAGGACAAAGATCATCAAAGCATCTGGTTTCAGGAATGATATATCCTGTATAAGACATGATCAAAATGTCTAGTTCCAGGAAAGATACATCATGTATAAGACATGATAGAATCGCTTTAGATGCGATCGATTGATAGAATTGATAAGGTTGATTGAGCAAAGAACTAACAAATTTGTTGATATCAAGTTGCAGGAAGATTCAGATATGTTGATGTTGGTTTTATTGAGGGAGTAACATTAAATTTGTGTTGGGTTGACTATATCTCAAGAGAGAGATGAGTCATCGATCTGATTGTGTACACACTTATGATGATACCTTAATGATTCCTGCAATAGATTTAACATTGGATAAAATGAGCATGCAGGATCCCATGCAAGAACTAAATGCAAATGAAAATGCAAAGCTATGACCGGACCAGTCACTAGGTTATTGTGTTTTGTCATCATTGAGCTTTTTAAAATGTGGGAAGTGAGTGCAAACATTGATAGTATAATTAAACCATGATGACTCGAGCACTACTTTCCTAGATTTTGATATGGCAAGTTAGCACAAGCATCGAGGTATAATTGAACCAAGATGACCTGAGTGTTGCTTGCATAAAACAGGCAGTATTAACCATTTCTATACGCAAATTGGAAATGTCTTCGATGATATTCTGATGATCATGTCCTTAGACAAATTTGCACATATTAATGGTTAATTTACAAACAACAGACAAGAAAAATATCATGTTCCTTCCTTGTTCCTCTAGTCAGAGACATCCTGGAGTCACTCAAAAATCATGATAGCGAAAATCAAGATAGAAAAGTTGAACAATCATGTTAAAATAATTATCCTAAAGATATCATCTATTGAAAGGTGTGTGAATGTGCTTATACTAATATATGATAGTTTGATGGTTGACAATTTGATCTTATGTTTAACGTTGGATGTGTCTCAGTTTTTGTTTGATAAGAGTTGCTTGACTATTATTCTTCCTATTTGATTAAGCTCAAAATGATTGATAATTTTGCCCCCAACTAGGTGCAGGATTTTTCCCCAAGCCTAGAAACAAATCATTATGACATACCCAATGGTCCAAACCATGGCGAGAAGCCACCCGGGATGCGTGCATATGTACAAAGGCTTTATTATGGATATGAATAGCGCTGACGGGAAAGAATGCAAGTAGAAGGATGCATGAACCAATAGATGAAAGAGCTAGCTGACAGATTGCGTCTATTTTCCAAGTTTTCACCATCTGCTTTTATTTCACTTTTTCTCATATTTGATTTTTTTTTCACTGTTTTTGTATTTTCTGCTTTTTCACTATTTTTGGATTTTTCTGCTTTTTCAGACATAAAAATTCTTCAAATGCATACTATTGATGGGTTCCTCAAGCTAATCCTTGTCCTGTGTTGATAGTTGATATGCTCCTGACCCAAATACTGTTGTGACCACAAACGAACCTAACCAGTTTGGTTCAAACTTCCCTTTCTTTTCTCGATCTGACTGATTGCATGGATTTTCTTTTAGTACTAGTTCCCCAACTTGAAATGTTCTTAGTTTGACCTTATGATTATAACTACGACACATTCTTTTCTTATATACCTTTAATTGATCAAAGGAATTTTTTCTTCGTTCATGGATCAATTCTAACTCCTGCAATCTAGATACTCGTTGTTCTTCATCTAAGATAAGACCTTTTAATGATACTAGTAGAGAAGGTATCTCTACTTCTATTTTTGATCCATAAACAAGAGAGAAAGGTGTGGCACCTGTTGGTGTGCGGATACTAGTATGGTAGGCCCATAGAGCAGGGTTCAATTGAATATGCTAATCTCTGCTAGCATCATTCACTATCTTTTTAAGGATTTTCAAAATAGTTTTGTTTGATGCTTTTGCTTGTCCATTCCCTTATGGATAGTAGGGTGTGGAAAATATGTGTTGGACCTTGAATTTCTCACATAGTTCTTGGACATCCTGATTCTTGAATGGTCGCCCATTATCAGTGATAATGGTCATGGGTATTCCATAGCGACAGATGATGTAGTTCAAGATAAATGCAACAATTTGTTTTCCTGTGATATTGATGAGAGGTATTGCCTCAATCTATTTTGTGAAATATTTTGTAGCTACAAGGATGAATTTGTGACCATTAGATGAAGAAGGATTTATCTTTCATACTAGATCAAGACCCCATTGGCAGAAAGGCCAAGATGTTGCCAAAGAATGAAGTTCTTGTGCTGGAGCATGAATCAAATTCCCATGGATATGACATTGTTTGCATGTTTTAGCTATCTGAAAAGAATCTCGTTCCATAGTTGGCCAATAATAGCCCAAGCATATGAGTTTTTTTGAAAGGGTAAGACCACTTGAATGAGTGCCACAAATATCATTATGGACTTCATTTAAGGCCTTCTCAAATTCTTCTTGTTCGAGACATCTTAAAAGAGTACCATCCAGACCTTGTTTAAAAAGGTATCTGTGATGAGAGTATAATGGGAGGATTGGCGAATAAAGTTTCTCTTTTGATGTTTCGATAAGTCGGGAGGGAGGATATAATCTTTCAGGTATGTGTAAGTTTGGCCATATCGGGAGGAATCATGCCCAACAAGGTGACAGATAGTTTGGGAATCAGGACAATTATGAGCAAGGTAAAACAACTCTTCCACCAGGAATTCATAACACTCTTGATTTTCCTATGTTTGAAGGAGAGAAGCAAGTGTTGTCATGGCATCTACTGCTTTGTTGTCGATCCTTGAAATCTGCTGAAAAGTTATTTCTACAAAGTATTTCTTGATATCATCAACCATCTTTTTATAAGCAATTAACTTTTCATCCTTTGTTTGATAATCATCATTGATTTGATTGATGATGAGCTAAGAGTCTCCAAAGACTTGAAGTTGTGTAATGTTCCATTCTATAGCCATTTTGATACCTATAACCAAATATTCATATTTTGTTGTATTGTTGGTACATGGAAAGCTTATTTTGCATGCTTTTGGAATTGTATGACCTCATGGTGTGATGAATAGAATACCTTCTCCTGATTCATGTTGTGTATATGAACCATCAAAGTATAATTACCATGTTTTTGTGGTGACCGTTAGGATATCAGCATCGGGAAACTCAATCTGTAAAGGACGATCATCTTGAAGTGGTGCCTCTGCTAGTTGGTCTGCAATGAATTGCCCCTTGATAGCTTTTTTGTCTACATACTCAATATCAAACTCACTTAGAATCATGATCCATTTTGCTAATCTTCCTATTAATGTTGCCTTGTTGAGTAAATACTTCAATGGATAGATTTTAGCTATCAACTTGATGGAGTGAGATAGTAGATAGTGTCTAAATTTTTGAGAAGCAAAAACTACCACCGAGCATGCTTTTTCTGTTGGTAAATAGTTGATCTCATATCCCACTAATGTTTTATTGATGTAGTAGATGGCTCGTTCTTTTTCTTCATTATCCTATTGTGCAAGAAGAACTCCTAATGATACTTCGATGGTTGATACATAGAGTAATAATGGCTTTCCTAGAATTGGCAACATTAGGACGAGTGGTTTCATGAGATAGGCCTTGATTTTATTAAACGCGTCCTCACATTGATGGTCCCACTTGAAATGAACATTTTTGTGCAATAGATGAGTAAATGGTTGATATTTATCTGCCAATTGAGCAACAAATCTTCTGATTGACTGTAGTCTTTCTTGAAGTGATCTTAGTTGACTGATATTCTTGGGAGATACCATTTCCATGATTGCTTTGACCTTAGTTGGATCTACTTCGATACCTCTAGTTGAAACAATGTATCCCAATAGCTTGCATGAAGTGACGCCAAAGGCACATTTCTTAGGATTTAGTCGTAGCTTATACTGTTCTAACCTATCAAATATCTTTTCTAGTATTCCTATATGGTCTTCTCTGTTGTATGATTTGGCCAAGATGTCATCCACATAATCTTCCATGAATGTATGCATCATGTCATGGAATATCGTTGTCATAGCTCTCTGATATGTAGCACCTGCATTCTTTAGTCCAAAAGGCATGACGTTCTAGCAAAAAGTACCCCATGGACATGTCAAAGTTGTCTTTTCTTGATTTTTAGGTGCTATTTTAATCTGATTGTATTCAGAGAAACCATCCATTAGAGAAAACATGGAGTGTCTAGCAGTTAAATCTACAATGATGTCAATGTTAGGCAAAGGAAAGTCATCCTTTGGACATGCATTACTAATATCTCTAAAGTATGTGCATACTCTGATACTTTTGTTTGGTTTGGAAATAGGAACGATGTTGGATACCCATTGTGGATAAGCAATAGGTCTGATGAATCCTACATCCAGTAATTTCTTTAGTTCTTCTTTGACCAGGAGAGCAATATGTGGATGCATCTTCCTTAATTTTTGTTTAACTGGTTTGGCTCCTAGACTGACATTTAAGTGGTGCATAATAAGCTTTGGATCCAATCTTGGCATGTCTGCATATGACTAGGCAAAATTGATTTGTCGTCATTTGAAGAATTCCATATATTGTTGCATTTCTTCTTCTGATAGAGAAGTTGTTGGATGTAGGATCTTTGGTTGCTATGTTGTCCCAATGTTATCTGCCTCTATTGGTTCAATCAAAATTGATGACCTTTCTTGATAGTACTTAGGTAAAATGTCAAATCTCCCATCTTCTGGCACCTCGAGGAGGTTTTCACTGTTAGATGCATCCTTTCTTTTTACTTTTTCCTGATCTAATGTTGCCAAGAAATGGTTTTCAGCATTAGACTTGATATTGTTTTCTTTATTTATTTTTTTGCGACTAGGAGATTTGGCACCCACTTGACTGTAAGATGTGTTGCTAAAATTCCTAGTGAAAGTTGTTGCGAGTTCGATTGCATTAAGATATATGAATATGGCATGGTCATTCGGAAAAGTATCAATGGCAGTATGTCCTTCATTTTCCCAATTAATAAGTTTGGGGTGGATTAGAGGTAAGGGGTCCTCAGGTTGAGATGTTTCGAGGGTATCAAGGGTCATGATAGATATGTCAAAGTTTTCGATATGTATGTCAATGTCTAGAACGGTACTCTCATCACAATGACCTCGCACAAGGAGTTCTTGATCATCCTCGATTAAGTCCAAGTCAGCCAAATGTGATTCTTATACAGGATATATCGTTCCTGAAACCAAACACTTTGATCATCTTTGTCTTATACAGGAGGTGTCATTCCTGAAATCAGACTGAATCTCAATCTTATCAATCTAATCAATCAAGCTTTATCAATAATCAAGAACCACATCACCGTGATCGTAGAACTCGCATTTTCATCAACCACAATCGCAGAAATCAAATCATTTCTAATTGGGATATCAATTTCTCAAAAATTCACACATTCCAAAAATCAATTATTTCAATTGATCTCCCGAGGGGGCATCATTGTACTGCAATTTATCAATCAATGTCTGAGGCATCCTATCGAACCAATATCATCATCAAAATGAGATTATTCTTTGAATCAATGCGTCATCACACCTCGCTTCAAAGAAGGGAAAAATGTATACACATAAAAATGGTCTGAAGATAATTAATTAAATAAGCAATTATTTAATTAATCCCCCTCCCTAATTTAACTGAATTCATTAGCAATTTGATTAAATTCTCCCTTTCATCTACTTATTAATAAATCTTAGGATTTATTCGTTAAGTTCATTCCATAGTCCCCTTTGTTTAATTAATTCAAATTAATTAATCCTCCCCCCTTTCTAATTCAATTCTTCTAATCCTCTAATTAATTAAAATAAATCAATTTATGAGTTGTTGAAAATTAATTAGTCTTTTCCTATTATTTGAATTTTTAAATTCAAATTACCCACATGCCTCCTAACTTCTAACCACTTGACCTAACCATCCCTCTAACCTAACCCATTCCACCTAACCTTGGATTTGCCTAACCCTATCCTATCTTGCACATTCTAACCTCCTTATCCTAACCTCTTATGGTGTGGATATTCTTCCCTTGAGACACATGGCACTTTGGCCACATGTCTCCTCCCTTAGACACTTGCCCTCTCATGAGCAAGACTCCTTGACACTTGTCACCACTGTGGTGACAAGTGTCCCTTCCTCCAACCTCTTCTCCAACCTCCTCCAATTTCACCCTTGATATCTTCAAACTCAATCTTGACCATTGATTCCTGCCAACTCATCCCTGGCCTTGGAAATCCTATAAATATCCCCCATTTTGGAGCACAAAGGATCCCATCTCATTATAAATTTAGGCATTGTTACTATAGGCATATCATTTGAGCATTGTTGCTATAGGCAACTGCATCTTAGCTTTAGCTTAATTTGATCATTTTCTAGCATAATTGTTGAATCATATAGCTTAATCAATCTCTTTTATAGATTAATTGCATCATCATCATAGCTTAATCATGCATATCTTTAGCTTAATTAGTCTCTTGGATCAATCTATCTTAATTAGTCTCATCTTTGCATATCATTATCATTTCAAATCCTCCATCTAGGTGTAGTCAAGTCACTGGGATTGCCTATCCAGATCTGAGAGAAAATCCATACTCGCACCTCTTAGGAGGCGATAGGTCGCTTTTTCATGGTTCATCTTTCATTTGCTTATTATTTGCTAACCATGCTTGTAATGATCTATTGAGTGTTTGTGTTGCAACTGTAGGTATCACACTTCACAAGCACGACAACAACAATTAGAAAAAGTTATATTTCAGCACACACAACTTTTCAAATTTATTGTTCAAAATATATATTAATAAAAAATAGTAAAAATATATCCATGCACTAAAGTTTCAAGTTATCAATATACAAAAAAAGAATGAAGAAAAGGTCAAATTTATAAATAAAGTGTGGTGGCTTGTGTAACTTCAATTTCAACATTTTATCAACAACTAAATTGTAGTGTTTACTTTTTAAAAAACTAGATTCAAATAATTTTTTAATTTTTTTTTTTAAATTACGAACATAAAATAGACAAAAGAATATAAATTTTATTAGTTTACATAATTTTAAAATTCAAAACATATATTTCACTTTCTATTGATTTAATTTAAAAAGTTGAATTAGCATTGACCATTTCCTTTATAAAAGTGTGGCACAGATTTGTACTTTTAACCCAAGTCTTTTCAAAGCATCATCTAAATTCCATAATTTAAATAATTGAAATATGTTCAACAATTGTTCCAAAAATAAGATGAACAATAAAAATATAAAGAAAATCCTCATGAACCAAAAATACCAAAACTCTAAGGTTCTCCCTAGGAAACTTGTTAGAAATCGGGATCTTATGATACTAATCATTATAAACAACATACAAAATAAATAAGATGAGAATCGTACAACCATAAGTTTACACATTACACAAGATATACATGGGGAAAACTCTTTCGAGTAAAAAACCCCATAAAGCACTATTTTATTAAAACACTTACAAAATGTAGTCTATCATAAATATTTCAAATATGGGGATACTTCTCCTTATTTTCACATGACCCATAATGCCTATTGTGCACAGTGGTATAACTCACTATAAAATCTCCAAATTCACACACTCTCAAATGAGATATAGCCTCCTTAAATATAGGAGGAATGGTGGCTTCACTAGTCATATCTTTTCAATAAATCCCAATCATAAATAATTATTAATTTGATAGTTATTAGATTATAATTATTTCAAATGGGATATGCTTAATAAAGCATATGATACACAAGATTTTATAACCTTATGTTAGAACAAAACATAAATGTTATAATGGTATGACCCCTAATTACATTATGTTCTAACAAAACTAAAACACTCTAATAATGAGTCTAGTTGGGGGTATGTCCCTCTTATAAGTACAATGAGAATCCACCCATCTATATGAACATACCAAAATAGTGGATGACTATGATAATAGACCTTCATCATAACAAAGAAGGGTCATGGCTACATAATTATTATGATATAAATAAGACAAAACATAACACACACAAAAATAGATACAAGGTAAAATAATTGTAAGGAATTATGTACAAAATAATAACTTACAACCAATGAAATGAAGGCACATATAAAATGTATGGCTATAGACACAACCTACATATTATTTCAATTCAGACCCTACAAATAATATCCATGATATAAGGCCATGGGCAAGATGTTAAATTAATTGTCTCTATCAAATAAAATCTTGTTGGAGGAGGTGATCTCCCTCAAACCAAAGTTGTCTGCATGCATCAACTTGTGAACATTGCTCAAGAAGTGAAGAGCTAATTCACCAAAGAATTTTTAATAATAATACAACCATAGATAATAAGTGTTGGACCTATTCCATGATGAATCATGCATACACACAACAACATGGAGTGAAACTTGAAAAATGAGGTCAATGTCAAAAAGAAAGAAACTCGTGAAAGAAGTTAAATCTCCTTCACTCATGAGTGTGCCATTGTCATACCTATTGATGTCCTTATTTGAATTGAAGCAATAAAAGACCTCCAATTCACATGGTGAACAAAATTGTGCTAAACTACAATGTTAATATGGACAAATATCTTCATCTTATAAATCAAACAATTTTTTTAAGCTCTAGCACATTATTAAGTTGGGTAACAAGATGATCTTCAACATGACACACATGTTGCTACTCAACCTCATCGACACTTATATATTGAACCACAAAATGATTCCAACTTAGACATGTACACCATTGTCATCCAAAACATTAAAAGCCACACCATCACTAATGAAGACTTCTTAATCAACATTGTCAAGCTCTACCTAGGATGATAAGAAACCAACATACATCATTGCAATGCATGTTGATGCATTCCCTTTTTGCATAAAACACTTGATCCACATCCTCATCATCATCATCAACAATAATAACATAAGAGTCAACACCATGAGACAACCATGTGAAGAACAATATTCTTTCATTTTCTTTTCATTTTAAATTCAATTTGACAATCCATTATGCCACACAAACAGTTAAAATCATATCTGGCACATTTCTTCTTCCACAATCACTACAACAACATTATCTTATGACCCATTTGAAGCACAATTTGCATGAGGAAGACAACAAGTCTTACACTAAAGAAATAGGTTCTCATGTGCATCAACATTATCATTGTCTACATAACCTTCAAAAGTAATATCCTCAAACTGAACACCATTGATTGTACTAACATATCCTATTAATCTTATCACCAATTGTAGTCATGTCCACGTCAGTCTCATGCAAACAATTATTAGTAGCTTCATTATTAATAACATTGACAAAAGATGACAATATATCAAGCATGAAACTAGTTTCTTATGCATCTTCTACATCATACACATGCAAATATTGCATACAATCAACTTCAAGAGTTGATCCACTTGAATACCCACTTGTGCGCACCTCTTCCTCTTTCCAATTTGTTGCCACAAACAATAGGGCCATCTTCTTCATTCTTAGACTGAACATCATCATAATATTTCATCAATGCATTAATCCATGAATGACTTATCCTATTGAAGGTACCTACTATACATTGTCTTCATCATAAGAATTGCTATCATATGACACACCAACAATGTCTTTCAGTGAAAGGTCAAAGACAACAAACAAGCATGAAATGATTTGCAATTTGATGCCACAAGTATGCAATGTTTAATTTATTTTCTTAATCTCTCTGACTTATATATTATTTTCACATTCCAACATCCCTAGATGTGATCAAAATGACTTAACTAATGTCTTTAAATATAACAACATATCGAACAAATCAACACAAATGTACACTAGGTCACCTCGAAATGGCTAGTAGGAAGAAGTCAATAAAATTCATTTTAACTTTAAATTTTAAAAGTTCAAAGTTTAGAAATCATAACCAATCTCTAAAGATAAATGATATTAAGATTTTATATACTATGAATAATGGTCTAATAGTTACCAAAAAAAAATGTAACAACTAAACCGTATTGTAGACACTTAAATGATATTGAATTTGATTCCTAATTGTATATGATGAAAAGTAAATAATGGAAACAACGATATTGAAAGACTAAATGAATTCAACCACAAAAACCCTAGCCTAACAACAACAAAGATCCACCATAACATATAAAGATTACCTAAGACAATACAAATCAACAAAATCACAAAGATTATACCAACACATGTCCACTAGGGTTTGAATATCCATTCTTCCTATCTCCATTGATCTTGCTTGATATATTTGCTCTTAGATTTTATGTGTGCACAAGAGCTCAACAAAGAATGGAAATGTGGTTGATAGTTTGATTGCAAAAAGGCTTGATTGCATAAGATTGATTAAACAATTAGAATGCTTAGAATGCTTAGGGTTGACAATGAAGGAAGCATCCTCTTATATAGAGAACACTTTAGGAAATGGAGGGATAAGATTAAGAGGTGTAAAAGATAGATGGTCGGCTAGGATTAAAGGGTAGGTAGAAGAAATAATAAAATGATAAAGGTAGGTAGTGTAGGAGTTAAGAAATGAATGACACGTGTCATGGGTAGAAAAAGGTAATTAATTAATTAATTAAATAAAGATTCATTAATTAATAGAGGAAATGGGATCAATTAAATAAATAAAAATATTTATTTAATTTAGGAAAAGGACAATTTAAATAAATAAATATATTTATTTAAATGAGAAAAGGCTTAGAAGAGGATAAATGAATTAATTAAATAAATAAAAATTTATTTAATTAATAGAATAATTAGGCTTAAATAATTAAATAAATAAAATATTTATTTAATTAGACAGGACAATTTTAAGTGTCTACATTTTGCCCCTCTTTGAGACAATGTAGCTTGTCACATTGTTTCAAAGAAGATAAGATGAACTAATACAAAGTTGCCCCGTGATGGGAATGATATGCCCCCTCGAGAGATTGGATGAAAATGTTTGAAAAGATCACAAACAATCTCTCGATAAGAAAGAAAGGCTAGAAAGGACTGACAAGATAGGATAGAGTGATAGAGTCACGAAATAAAGAAGATGGACTCGGGAGACTAGGGCTAGGGTAGTCTATAAGATAGACTACGAGGGAAAACATCCTCATTTTCATCCACACACCTAAGAGATCAGAGTGCAAAGAGAGCAAAGAGAAGTCAGCAGCGATGGCATTAGTGCATAGATTCAATCCCGTTCGTCGATATCAGAGGCCAACAGATGCAGGAGAGCCAATGAGTACCACAAAACCTCCTTGTACTTTGTTGCATTAATTGTTGTCATAAATGCATGTTTGGTAAGTCAATAAATGCATATAGGTATGTCATAGAAACTTGTCAAGGGGGGAAAAAAACGTTAAGGCACGTCTGGGTTAGTGCCAGTCGTGTCTGGATAGGATAGGCGCATCTGTGTTTGGTCTGAATGCATCTATGATTTGAAAGATTTCTATGACAAATGCGAGCGTGTTTGTGAAATGTAGAAACATTTGTACAGATCAGGTGTGTATATGCATGACAGAGCCACGTCTATGTAATCCAGGCGCGCCTATGAAATGTAGGAACGTTTGTGTAGTATTTAAGTGTGTTTGTGTCATGAATGTGTGGTTATGTCTTCAAAGTCAAATTGACAGTTCTGTGATAAACATACACTGTCGATTGGATAAGTTGCTGAGAGGATACACTCAAACAGGTCCTTTAGGGAAGACTAGGATAACAAATAGGGCTAAGATTGACAATTACGTGATAGAACATACGTTACCAATCAGGAAACTACTCAAGAAGATACACTCAAGCAGAGGCCCTATGATAGGATAGAGCGAGGCACTTTGTGATGAATAGGGAGTACCATAAGAAATTGACAATTTTGTGATAAAACATATGTTGTCAATTGGATTAGGCTAAAATTGACAATTTTGTGATAGAACATACGTTGTTAATTGGATAAGCTACTCAAGAGGATACACTCAAGTAGGTTCCCTAAAAGATAAGATAAAAGCAACACTTTGTGATGAACAGTGAGTACTACTAGGATAGAGTGCCATATGATAAATATAAGCACTAGGATAAAAAGGTAGCACTTTATGATGAACAGGGAGTACTACTAGGATTGACACAATTGATTCGCTTGGCTGCAGGAGGACCTACCAATGCTGGAGTCACGAGAGAGATGCCCTTCGACTCAGGGATTACAACTAGAGTTGACATTGGGGATAGAGCAATAGTTGAGGCCATGAGATTATAATATATTATGTATATGCTTGAGTTTTAGGCGAACATGGGGTTGCTGACTGCATTAGCCGAGAGATGGCACTCAGAAACATGCACATTTCATTTACAGATGGGTGAGATGACAGTCACCTTAGAGGATGTGTACTGGATACTTCGGATACCGATCGATGGGGAGTCGGTTCCTTATGATCGAGAGGGAGATCAAGAGGCATTGAGACAAGTGTTCTAGGATCCAGGACTGGAGATGAGGGCAGGACATGTGCCCTGGGACACCATGACAGCTACAAGATTGGCTCTACTGGCGGTGCTAGCATGATTTATTAATGGGTTTCTCTGTCCAGACAGGGCAAAACAAGGATTGGTTGTGGGATGGGGGAGGACTCTAGAGACATTGGTGATGGAGCACACCAGGTTTGCATGGAGGGTGTGTCTGTCAACGCACTTGTAGTATGAGCTGCATCAATTTGTGTATCATGGATCGACGGTATTGGGGTGTGGAGTGACATTATTGCAAGTATGGGCATATAAGCATCTTCCGGTTACACGACCAATACACTTTAGAGGCAGGGGACATGGGTGCAATTATGTGCATTTGTATGATATGATTACATCCCAACCACGGATTGGGAGGTTAGAGTATTGGCGTCGAGTGATCGATGAGGTAGACAGTGTGATATGGAGGCCTTATTGAGATTGTGAGGAGTGGGAGGATGACGCAGTTGAGCTGCCATATGTGTTCAGGAGTAAGTATCTGATCGGGAGGATACCATACATCATTTAGTGGTAGTTGATTAACAAAGTATGCAGGTAGTTTGGCAGGATACAATGGATGCCACGTGGCTCAGGGATGTATGCACAGACAATGAGAGATCAACCAAATTTAGGTATGTTATTGTCTTATGATTAGGCAGTGGCACACATGCAGGAGATGGTTCCCATGCCTTGGGAGATTTTGGTAGATGGGGAGGACACAGGGATGGATGCTAAGTATAGCACATATTAGGCAGATCATCCATTTCCACGACTAACAGATCCAAAAGAGTTGATAGAGGGTGATGGTGGAGATGATAGTGGGGATGGTGGAGGCAGAGGCAGATGATGGAGGCAAGGTGGAGTAGCAGAATGGAGGGTAGCTCGGAGGAGAGATGGAGGAGAGGAGAGACGGGCTCATGTAGTAAGAGGTAGAGGTGGACTGCCTTTATAGGTGCCAGCAGCATAGGTTCGAGGACAAGGATAGGGACAAACATAGGGATAGCCACAGGGATAGGGTGAGGAGGGAGGAGAGGAAGAGGAAGAGCTATTATTCTTGAGAGAGATCTGCCAGGGACAGGAAGATGAGATTCAGGATCTAGAGAGGGATGTGGCTAGGCTCAGGATATAGCTACGGGACACTGAGAGAGAGAGAGGGATCAGGCTATTCAGCGCTACACGGAGGTTGAGGAGGCACCGAGGGTAGGGAGAGGAGAAGTAGAGGACATTGGGGCCGGATATGCCTATGTTCTACAAGTAGGGGAGGAGATAGCCTACTAGAGAGACTTGTATTATGGAGTTGTGCCACCTGATCAACGGGCTAGGAGCTTCTGGAGACCATCGTGGACTATGACAACCACTAGAGGGAGAGACAAGAGACAAACGTCTAGTGGTGGGGTCATGGGTCCTCCACCACCACCAGATAGAGGGGGCAAGAGAGATGATTTTGGGGCGAGGACTCCGTCAAGGTCGGCTAGCTCCGAGGGAGGGAGTTCATCATAGCCTTAGATGGCTCCCTATGTATCAGTTTTGTACCATTTTTGTATGATGATGTAGACACCTTCGAGTGATTTTGTAGCCATATGTATTTTGACTTCACTGTATCATGACACTTATGATTTTTGAGATATATACATGAGATGATTGATCCTTGCGACAACTATATGCATGTGTACTTATGTGATGTTGCTTCTATGTGATGCATGTTTCTATGTGATGCTTATGATATGGATGGGAAAATGTAATATATTTTGTTCTTTTATGTTTTTAATATGTTATTCATATGTGAATGTATGAAATGCAGATGAATATGATAATGTATAGGATGAGATGCATGATGTGTATATGATATACTAATCAATGGTATGTGCAAAATGTGATGTAATTGTGATATCTATATGTATGTATGAAATGAGATATGCTAACATGTGATGATGCAGATGCAGACTACATGAAATGCAGATATTTTTGGCATGTCATTATACTCAGTCATGTGATAGCGGGCTACACGGATTCAAGAAGGATGATGGAGGTCAATCAAGAAACGGGGATGGAAGGTAGAAGATATGAAAGTGAAAGAGATTCTTGTGCTTTATCATCATTGAGCTTTATTATGGCAAATAGGTTATGACAATCCAGATATAGGTTCGACTCAGAAAGTCATTGTACCCATTTGCATGAAGATCAAACAGTCACAAACAAGGAATGCCCAAGTTCACACTAGACTCACAATGTCCTCATATCCTTGGACAAGTCATAGCATTACTAAGAGACAATCCATAGACAACAAAACAAAAGGTGAGCATATCCCATCCTCGCTTTTCTAGTCAAAGACATCCTGGAGATATAATCTCTAGTCAGAGACATCCCAGAAAAGCTAAAAGACATGTCACCAAAAAGATAAAATCAAAAGAAAATCAAGACTTGACACCAACATCCACTGTAGTCCTCAAGTTGAGTGTCTCTTGTCGCTTGTATAAGTCTATTTGACTGTGGTCACAATGTTTACTTTTAGAAAAAGGATAGATAGCGCTAAACCATAATGTTGTATGAGTCTGCTGAAAGAATTGATTTGTTGAAGCTCGTTGTTGTTGTTTACATTTCATCTGAAACTGACCGAATCCAATGAAACTGATACTTTATTACGGAGAAGAATGAAACTTTATTGCGGATCCGTGATGTATGCCTTGCTTTATTACAAATTGTGCACCTATAGACTGAAGAAAACTGGAAGAAACTGTACTCCTCCGAACGTGTGATGCTCTTAGTTCCACACCCATCACTAGACTTAGGATTTGCCTTAGCCACAGATAGGAGTTGATTTATTATGGAGGGATTATTATGAATGGCTAACCAATCTTAGGTAGATAAATAACAAGCCATGATGGGAATGGGTAAGTTTTTTATGGATGGATAGGTTGTGAGTGTGTGAAAATGAAAGGATGAGATTGAATCCTAAAGGAGAGAGGAGCAATGTCTCTATGCATGGTGCCAGTAACCTAGTTTTCACCATGGTACTTGCCCAAGGCGCGACCGAAGTGGTTTTCACCGTTGGATGAATTTATTTCTCTTTACTTTTTTCAATTTTTTCAACAACAAAAAATTTGTGTCACAAGGCGCCTATTTGCCAGGTTTTCACCAAGTAACGATTTTTTTTATATTTTTGATATATTATGATTTTTTTTGTATTTTTGAATTAAGATATGCTGAAGAGCTATGTGTAAAACTTGCAAAGGTTCATGCTATTGAGAGGATCCTCCAAAGGTTCTCCCTCTGGTGTCGAAAGCTGATATGCACCTGATCCATAGACTGCGGTGATGGCATAGGGACCAAGCCAATTTAGTTCAAATTTGCCCTTCTTCTCTCGATCTTACTAATTTTTAGGATTTTCCTTGAGAACTAAGTCACCTACCTCTATCTCAAATGTACAAGGCTTAACCTTATGATTGTAGCTGCAACTCATTCTTTGTTGATAAGCCTTCAGGTGATTAAAAGCAGTTTATCATCGTTCATCCAATAGTTCTAGTTCTTGTAAGCGAGAGACCCTATAGTCTTCATCACTAATAATGTTGTGCAAAGAGACTCACAAAGATGGTAACTCGACCTCAATAGGCAATACAACTTCAACACCATAGACAAGTGAATAAGGTGTAGCTCTTGTAGGTGTGTGAACACTTGTGCGATAGGCCCAAAGTGCGGGATTAAGTTGGATGTGCCAATTTTAGCCAGTGTCATCGACTGTATTTTTGAGGATTTTGAGAATGGTTTTATTACACGCCTCAGCTTGACCATTACCTTGGGGATAGTATGGAGTGGAGAAATGATGGTTAATATGGAAGCGATCACAAAGTTCACGAATATCCTGGTTCTTGAAGACGTTCATTATCAGTGATGATGGAAAGAGAGATACCATAATGACAAATGATATAGTTAAGAATGAATGCAGCAATTTGTTTTCCAGTGACTTGGGTGAGAAGTATGACTTCAATCCATTTTGTAAAATATTCAATGGCAATGATAATGAATTTGTGGCCATTGGAAGAAGGAGGGTGAATCTTGACTATGAGATCAAGTCCCCACTGAAAAAAGAGCCAAGGAGTCGCAATCGGTTGAAGTTCTTGAGTTGGTGCATGAATAAGGTCTCCATGAATTTGACATTGCTTACATTTCTTGACAAACTGATATGAATCTTTTTTCATACCGGGCCAGTAATATCCAGTCCTGATGAGTTTCTTGGCCAAGGTGGGACCACTAGAATGTGGACCGCATATACCTTCATGGACTTCTCGTAACATAATCTAAGCTTCGTCCCCTTCTAGACATCTAAGAAGAGTGTCATCTAGACCTCGACGACAAAGGGTATCGGCTAAAATGACATATCGAGAAGATTGGCAAATGAAAGTACGATGTTGGTTGTTGGATAGGTCAGGAGGAAGGATACTGTTACGAAGGTATGTAAAAATGGGACCATACAAAGGGAAATCAGGACCAACGACACATCATCTCAACAAGGGTGATCTCATATGAGGGGACCAAAAGGTTGTCCACCAAGAACTCATAGTGGGTTTCATTCAGAAATAGATTAATCAGCGAGGCAATAGTATCCATGACATCTGCAACTCGATTGTTTTCTCTTGGTATCTACTCAAAGGTTATCCTTACGAAATATTGCTTAAAATCATACCATTTTCTTGTAGGGTGGTAATTTTTCATCTTTTGTTTGGTAGTCATCATTTGCTTGACAAATTACAAGTTGAGAGTCCCCAAAAATATGAAGTTCTTGGATCTTCCACTGAACTGCAATTCGTAATCCAGTTGTTAATGTCTCATATTCTGCTATATTATTAGTGCAAGAAAATGACAATCGATATGATTTAGGAATATAATCCCCTTGAGGTGTGATAAAGAGGATGCCAGCTCCTACACCATGCTACGTGTATGAGTTGTCAAAGTATAGTTTCCAAGGCTTCGTGTGTGATACCATCAAAATGGATTCATCTGGAAACTCTGAAGTTAGGGGAGCATCATCAATCATGGGTGCATCTGCCAACTGATCTGTGATAGCTTATCCTTTGATTGCTTGTATGTCCACATATTCGATGTCGAATTCACTCAAGATAATAACCCATTTAGCTAGTCTGCCAGTGAGCATTGCCTTATTGAGAAGATACTTCAGTGAATCTATCCTTGCAACAAGCTTAGTTTTATGAGTTAGCATGTAATGTCGTAATCTTTGCAAGGCAACAACCACAACAAGACACACATGCTCAATTGGTGTGTAGTTAAGCTCATAACCAACCAAAGTATGACTGATGTAGTATATTGCATTTTCTTTGCCTTCATTGTCTTGTTGCACCAAGAGTGTCCCTAGTGCTATTTGTGTAGCTGATATGTAGAGTACCAGGGGTTGTTCTAGAATTGGTGGCATCAAGACTGGTGGATTCAAAAGATAATCTTTGAGTATCTAAAAAGCCTGTTGACAATTAACATCCCATTTGAATTTGATGTTTTTGTGTAGCAAGTGTTGAAAAGGATGACATTTATCCGCAAGTTGTGCTATGAATATTTGTATGGACTGGAGTCTTCCTTGTAAAGATCAAAGTTGACTGATATTCCTTGGCGGTGGCATTTCTAATATATCTCTGACTTTTGCTGGATCGACTTCAATTCCTCTTTTTGAAACAATATATCCAAGGAGTTTCCTAGAGGTTACTGTAGACACTTAAAAATAATTATTTTAATTATTTTTAATTCCTCACATAATTAATTAAATTAATTATGTTAATTAAAATTCTTCTCAATATTAATTATATATAATTAATATTGTCACTATAACATATGATTGATTTATTTAATAAATCAATCCCTTTCTTTATTTTTCTAAAAATTCAAATCCTCACAAATCTTCCTCTTAGCTAATTAATTTCAATTAATTAGTTAACCTACATGATTCCTACAAATCATCTTCTTAATTCATCATTAACCTAATAAATTCTTCTAAAAACTCCCTAAACTCACTTAACATTATTCTTCTAATTTTTTATTCCCTCCACTCATTCTCTCTCCTAGTCAAATTCTCCTACAAATATAAATCCCACCTAACATTTCCTCTAATCCCACTCCTAATGAGTCGTTAATGGCTAATCATCATGATTAGCCACAAAGTCAACTCTTTGTCCTTTCATCCAGCCACTAACTTTAAATGCTCTTTTTCTAGATGAATGTAAGATTTTTGAAATCTCACATTCCTCTAGGCATTTCCCTCTCCCAAAGAATTTTTAATTCCTTTTTATTCTTATAATCCCCATAATATCTATTTTTGGAGAATTTTTAATTCCTCCAATGCATCTTGTAGAGTGTGGAGATATGAAATGCCTTTAAGGCATATTTATTGGTCTCCACACCCTCTCTTGGACCTTGTGTGAGCTCACAAATAATTCTTAGCCCTTCATCTCGAATTCATCCTAGCCATCTGTTTTCCTCTCCTTTTCCTATAAAATAGGGTTCCATCCCTTCATTCAAAACATCTTGAAATCCAGTAAGCTTATGCTGCCCTTTTGAGCCCAGGAAATCATCTTGGCAACTTGATCATCTCATCCTTATCATTTGTGCACAATATTGGAGAGCCATCCACATCCAGCAATCAAAGGAGCATTATCAAGGGGCGCCTTCACTTCATCGAGCTCAATCTGAAGGAGAAGGTAAAATAGCAAGGTGAAATGGTCTTTTAATGATATTTTAGCATTCTGCATGTTTATTTCGTTATGTTTTGATTAGTTTACCTTTCAAATATGTTTTCCCCTCTTCAGTTACTCCAAAGACAAATTTCCTAGGATTTAATCTTACTTTGTATTTTTCTAACCAATCAAAGACCACTGAAAGGATGTCCAAATATGGGTCTCTTTCTAATGATTTTCCCAAGAGGTCATCAACATAATCTTCTACAGTTACATGCATAAGATCATAAAAGATAGTAGTCATAGCTCTTTGGTATGTAGCACCTGCATTCTTTAGTCCTAAGGGCATGATATTCCAACAAAAAGTTCCCCAAGGGCAAGTAAATGTTGTTTCGTTCTGGTCCTCAAATGCAATTTTTATTTGGTTATAGCCAAAAAATCCATCCATCAAAGATAACATCGCATGACCTGCTGTGAGATCTATCAAGTCTATGCTTGGCAGCGAAAAGTCATCTTTAGGACAAGCTTTGTTGATGTCTCTGAAATCTGTACATATTTTGATGCCGCGATCTAGCTTACTGACTGGTACTAAGTTGGAGATCCATTCAGGATAATCAATTGGTCTTATGAATCCGACATCCAACAGTTTTTCAAGTTCCACCTTTACTAATAATGCCACTTGTGGATGCATTTTCCTTAATTTCTATTTCACTGGCTTTGCCAAATGGTGCATTACTAGATCAAGATCTAGTCCAGGCATATATGCATATGACCATGCAAAATTGATTTGTTGCTCTGTGAAGAAACTTATGAACTTCAGTCTTTCTCTTTCTGTCAGAGATTGTGCCAAGAATATGTTATGTGGAATCTCTTATGTACCAATGTTCGTTTTGATAGTCTCATCTACCAACATGGATGATTTTTCTTCATATGATGCTGGGAGAATGTCGAGCCTTCCATCTTCGAACGCCTCAGAGAGGTTTTCACCCTTAGATACATCCTTTCTTTTTATTTTTTTAGAGTCAAACAATGCCACAATGTGGTTTTCATCGTAAAAACAATGATTTGTTTATATTTTTATATTTTTGCAACTAGAAGGCCCAACACCCTCACCAAAATATGCCACACTGTTGAGTTTTATAGTGTATCCTGCCTTATGGTCCCCAAGCGGAAGATCATCTCGTATGCCAAAATAGTCTATGAATGCCTCATCATTTTGAAATGTGTCAAGTTCTAAAGGTCCTTCATGGTCCCAATCAATAAGTTGTTGGTGAACAAGGGGAAGGCCATCAATGTTTTCAAAGTTAGCGGGAGTAAGGGTGAAGATACAATTATCTTCAGGTATATCAAGGTAATTGTCGAGGTCATCACTAGCACTCTCCTCATCTGTCTTGATTGTGAACAAATCCAAATTGACATTACTAAAAGAACGTTCAACAATGGGAGTCCTCACTCTTCGTGATTTCGACCTAGAACCTAAAAACAAAGACTATTTGGGATCCTCAGGGTTTTTTCTTGACCAACTCTGAATTTTCTATAAAATTCCTCTTCTTCTGTGGGTTCACCTGGTTCTCTGAATGTTTCGGTGAGCTCATAATCACTGGATGATTTGTTTTAACCCCATTCCAATTCATTGGAGTCGATGGAATATCGGCTTTCTTGTTGATAATTGGGATTTCTGATTTGCAATGCTTCTTCAGATTTGTGAGTGCTTATCCTGAAAGGTATGAAACCAAGCCCTTTTGAGAGTTGATTCTTAAATGTCAATTCTGGTTCAAAGGTTGAGTGATACCTTCTTTTCTTAAGCCAAGAGGACTTTTACCATCGTACCCAAACTTTTGTAGGATTTTGAATCCTTTACCATATTTTTCGCATGGTAACCTGATGTGATCTTGTGTATCTTCTTCAAGGTCTCTGTGAAGCATTTTGTATAAATCCTCTTCTTCCATCTCACCCCACTTTTAGAATATAGTACGATCCCATTTTAGTGTAATGATAGATACCTGGTTAGAAGGATGTGGTCGTCCATATTCTTTCGGTGAATCCATAACTTGCCTCAAGTACATGGTTTGATTTAGAGTGTATTCACCCATGCCTTTATCTTGATATTTCCCTTTAAGCTCACCTTGTTTTGATGTAGAAGGTTTTAGTGACTTAGGATCAGTATATGCGGATGATGGGATTGCCTCTCTATTAATTGGAATTATTATCTCAACTTTTGGCCTCAAATTATTGCAGTATATAAATGGATTAGGATCACCATTAACTGTCACTTCAACTCCATTATGAGGAAACTTAATGCATTGATGGTGTGTAGATGGGACTTCTCTCATCTCATGAATCCATGGATGTCCTAGAAATATGTTTTATGTGAGATCGAGGTCGAGGACTTGACAAACCACATCCTTCATAACTGGCCCAACTCTGAGAGGTAAGGTGACTGTGCCTTTAGATCAACGCTCTTTGTCATCATATGCCTTGATGGTAATTTTGTTTGTAGCATTCACAAATTTATCCGAATAGCCTAATTGTATTATTGTGTTCAAAGTACATATATTGAGACCGACTCCTCCACCTATCAGGACTCATTTTATTTGGTGTTTGTGTAGGACAGCTTCAATATGTAAAGGTGCATTATGCAGTTGGCTTACATAGGTGTTGTCAGCTTCGATGAATGCAAGAGAATGTGGAATGAAAAGGTATCCCACCATGGCTTGAAACTAGTCCATGTTTAGATCATTGGGTACATAGGTTTCTCTTAGGACTTTGTCGAGTATGGCTTTATGCAAAGGAGAGAGACACAACAGTTCTAGGATTGAGATAAGCGTGGGTGTTTTCCCTAATTGTTCTACTAGGTCGTACGTAGGTTTGATCGATGAGGAAATGGTAGTTTTAGCTGGAGCGCCTTACAAGGTGATTTTACCTCAAAGAGTTGTGACATTACATTTAGAGGTAGATTCAAAAGAAGTTCCAATGCCTTTTAGGACAACTTTGGCTCTTTGGGTAGAACTTTCAGGCGTTTTGTCCTTTATGATAATAGTAGAAATATAGTTGTCCATCGAAATGTGGTTAATGGTTGAATCATATTCATAGGACACTTTGGTATAGTTAGCTTGCTCATCTGTGGCTTTAGCTTTTCCCTTGTCATGTTTAGGGAATGGTTCCTTAAACATCTTATGTTCTTGATTGGATGTATGTCCATTGATCTCAATGTCACCTCTATCAATAAGATCCTGTATAATGTTCTTCAAGCGATGACAATTTCTTGTTTTATGTCCCTTGCTCTTGTGATATTCATAATATTCATCGTCATTCCACTAATTTGGTTTGACTTTTGGCTCATATGGAGGATTGTCTGGAATTGTTATTATCTTGTTTGCCACTAGCTTCCTAAAAACTAACTCAAGTGGTTCTCTCAATGGGGTGTATTTTCTTCATGGTTTTGAAGTTCCTTGAGTATTTACTTGATTGTTTATAGAAGAACTTGGTCCTGAAAGAGTAATTTTTGGTCTCACTATGTGAACATCATCAATGCCATCATTTATTGTGTTCTTGTTCTTGTTCCAAAATCGTGGCTTGTCCTTTCCTTTAAAATCCTCTTTATTTTCTTTGAATATCTTGATGATTCCTTGCTCAATCAATACCTTCTTTTTTGCTAAGCCTTTCTCAATGACGTCCTTGAAAGTGGACAAACAAGCTTTCCCCATGTCATAACCAATTTCTCTGTTGGCATTCTTTGTAAACATCTCTACCATTTATTTTTGTGGAATTTCACAAGAGCATCTACTTGCTAAATTCCTCCATCTTTGTAAGAATGATGAAAATGACTCCCCGTCTTTCTGTTTGGTTGCACAAAGTGGCAACTAATATATCTATCTCTATGTTATATGAGAAATGTTGTATGCAAGCTTTTGCTAGATCACCCCATGGCTTAATTCCAGGTGGAAGTTGGGAGAACCATTCCATAGCTTTTTCACCTAAGCTTTGTGGGAACAATCTCATCAAGTATGTTTCTTCTGCTTCTACCTCAATGCAAGCTATGAAAAACTATCTTATATGTGCCTTAGGATCCCCTTTGCCTCATTATTTATCAAACTTTGGTGTTACGAAGTGTGTATGAAATAAAGGCATTGGAATGCTTCTATCAAATGGATAGGTCATATATCTCTCCTTGTGTAAGCTAGTTTTGGTGCATTGATGTCCTCCATCTTCTTTTGTAAGTCCTGTATCTGTTGTTCCAAATTGTTTTTGGGTGGAGAGCAACTTCTTAGACCATATCCCATGCCTGAGCCACTAGTTGGAGGAGGAGGATAATGCATATATGGATGGTATTGATCGTAAACATGTTCATATGGAGGAGGTCTATAATGATAATGCGTGTAGGGACCACTTGATATAGGGTCATAAGGCATATCATGAGTTTGCTCTTGTGTATTGCCCCCAAATTTGACATAGGGTTTTCTTGTGTCCAAATTTTGAGCATGCCTCTGGATATCCAATTGCTTTTGAGTTGGGTCCTTAGTATTGGTATGCGATTGAGTGTATTTATTCACATAAGATTTCCATAAGGGTCTATGTAGACAGAGTTGTTCATGAGATGTTCTTTCATGAGTATCATAAGCTTGACCATGTGTATTTGGGATCTCAAGTTTTTGAAACAAGGATGATGGTGACTCAGGCACAAAACGTGGTCCTCTATTACCTCCACTATTAGGTCTCCTTTGATCCATGTTGAGTTGACTTTCTTGAGTAGGTCGATTTTCTACTATTTGGGACATGTCAAAATCATGAGGTATCTTAGCTCCACTTTTTGCCATCACTTGTAGGAAATATTGTCTATCTCTTCTCATGATTTCTTGTATC
This sequence comes from Cryptomeria japonica, assembly GCF_030272615.1. Taxonomy (NCBI): domain Eukaryota; kingdom Viridiplantae; phylum Streptophyta; class Pinopsida; order Cupressales; family Cupressaceae; genus Cryptomeria; species Cryptomeria japonica. The sequence continues at coordinate 586,304,837 of NC_081414.1, read as the reverse complement.
ATCTTGTTGAAATGAGGATCCATGATTGCATCTTCCACCTTTGCTGAGTGTACTGAAATGTTGTCGACATTGTCATTTTGTGCATCATTGTTGTTTGTGTCATCCATGTTCTCAACATTCTGAATGTTTCTATAGATGTCCATGCCAGGTAATGTGGTATGATCAGAATTGAAAAAGATATCACTATCATACTCATAGCCACTCATGTTTGTGGACTCTTGAGCGTCTTGAGCTTCCCTCCTAGATATTTGGGAATGGGTTTCAACCATGAACTAGGTCTTGACCAAGATGTGTGAGACTAGATGAAAATGGAAAGAGTATGGAAGACCAAGAGTTGGGTGGAATGTAAATGAATCTGAGGTGTACTTGCAATGTGTTGAGTGTAAGACCAAGTATGTATGTAGTAGAGTAGGTGTGACTTCCAAAGAGATGATAAATCTCTTGATGAGGTAAGTTGACCTTGACTCTAAGTAAGACCAAATGAGACTCAAAGGTGATAGACCTTGATGAGGGACCACTTAGCAAAATGTTGTTGTATGTATTGTGTTGACAAAGTAAGATGGGGACAAACAAGTGACCTTTTGACTCAAGTTTAGACAAATGTGAATGTAACGCAAGGTGTAAAGCAATGATGAACTTTGTGAGACCCAAAAATAGGCTGAATTCTAGATGAAAACTTGGAGAAATAACCTAGGAAGCTCAAGAATTCTGAAATTGATTTGCTCTTGTTTGCTGGACTATAAATTTTCCCAATACCGAACACAAACGTGCCTGTATACTTCACAGATGTGGTCACCCAACACGAACTTGAGTAGATATTGCGCAAACGTGTTTCTGAGAATCTTGTGAATACAATTTGCTACGATGACACAGATGCATTTTTGTCCTACACAAATGTGGTTACAGTACATAGGTGTGTTTCTATCAGACACAGACGTGTTTATAAAACCTGAGTGCAATTTTCCTAATTTGTGAAGTTGTTGTTGTGACCAAATCTGAACTTGTGACCGTTTTTCGTGACAAGAGGACACCATGTTGATGAGGACTCTATGTTTGCGGGTGTTTGGACTCAAAATGACTCAAAAGAAAGTGTGTTGTTTGATGTAAAAATGTATTACATACACTTGAAGACACAATGTTTTGATGTTTGGTCTTGAATGTTTGAATGTTTAAAAGAAGACAAGCACAATTCCTATGGTTGGCCAAGACAATAGTTGTTGATCCCACATGGGGTTTCCCCTAAGGCTATGCTATTCAAAGCGGATACTTAGGTGCTTGACCCTTCTGGCTCCACCCTCGACACTCAATTCTCTGGGGCAGCCAAGCACCAATCCCCACGAAAACTCCCCATGGCAAACTTTGTACCTCTACTAAGAACCGTACGTGTGTGGGCTGCTCCAGAGGTCTGACCTCCTGCCCCAACAACTAGAAGGATTTTGGTTTTCTAAAACAAAAAGGTGCTAGTAAGGCCATCTGCTCGTGTAGCCATACATACGACACTTTCAATTCTGTAATTACAGATGACTCCTAGCTGGTAGGGGTTACACCCTTCTATTGATCAAATAAATTTGATCAAACGGGTTTATGGGGAGACATAGTGTCGGTATGGACTAATTAGCACACGTTACCCATGACTTTCACCATTGATACAATTATTTATAGTGGTTCAGAAGAGGGGGTATTGCCTCACAACCACTTGGGTCATTCCCTCCTCACTAGTAGTCCTAGTGACCACACGGGGAGGCAAGCCCTCTAAAGATAAACACAAAAGAGTCTATTGCTCAAGACACAAAAGACACTGGTTCAATTTTAGTGCACCAATTGAAGTGTTTGTTAATCTATGAAGACAAAACACACAATTAAAATCAAAAGAAAACCCTTGCCAAGGTCCTGCAACAAAGATTTGTTAGTAGTTTGGGTTGTTTCAAATGATTACCCCTTCATGCAAGCAAACAAGTTAGGTTTATTTTAACAAAATCCCAAAACACTTTGTGAAAATTAGGGGCCTTTGACACACGATTCACTTTCAAAGACAAGTTGCACCACTTCGATAGTTGGATCACAATATATTAGCTCAAATAAACCAGATCTGAAACCTTAAATGACGAAACGAAAACTTAAATTAGAATTGGCAAATTTGAAAATGCTCAAAAACATAAACGCGACTTTACCAATCACAAACGCGGTTCTAGAACACAGATGTGTCTGAATACTTCATAAACACGATTCTACAAAAAATGCCAAAACAGAAAACCCTGCAAAACACATATGCTGTTAAAATGATCATAGACACGATTATATTTCCCAAACGAGGTTAAATCTCCCGCGTATGTGCCTATAATGAAAGCCTGTAATCTGGAAAATAAAAATGTTGTCAGAAACACATGCATGATTCAGGGATGCACAAACGTGTCAGAAAAATAAAAACATGGTTCTAGAAGGTGCAGACACGAAAAGTTGAAATATCGTCAGAAAATGTCAGATCTACAACTTTAAAAACACAAAATTTACAACCAAAAATGTTAAATGTAAAAGGACAAGAGTCCCACCGGGTGTGCCAAAATGTATATGGTGAAAAGTGAATAATGAAAACAACGATATTGAAAGACTAAATGAATTCAACCACAAAAACCCTAGCTTAACAACAACAAAGATCCACCATAACATATGGAGATTACCTAAGACAATGCAAATCAACAAAACCGCAAAGATTATACCATCACATGTCCACTAGGGTTTGAATCTTCATTCTTCATATCTCCATTGATCTTGCTTGATATATTTGCTTGATAGATTTTATGTGTGCACAAGAGCTCAACAAATAACAGGAATGTGGTTGATAGCTTGATCGCAAAAAGGCTTGATTACATAAGATTGATTAGACAATTAGAATGCTTAGAATGCTTAGGGTTGATAATGAAGGAAACATCCTCTTATAGAGATACACTTTAGGAAATGGAGGGATAAGATTAAGAGGTGTAAAAGATAGATGGTCGGCTAGGATTAAAAGGTAGGTAGAAGAAATAATAAAATGATAAAGGTAGGTAGTGTAGGAGTTAAGAAATGAATGACATGTGTCATGGGTAGAAAAGGGTAATGAATTAATTAAATAAATAAATATTCATTTAATTAATAGAAGAAATGAGATCAAAATATTTATTTAATTTAGGAAAATGACAATTTAAATAAATAAACGTATTTATTTAAATGAAAAAAAGCTTAGAAGAGGATAAATGAATTAATAAAATAAATAAAGATTTAATTAATAAATAAAAAAATTAAGCTTAAATAATTAAATAAATAAAATAAGACAATTTGAAGTGTCTACACTAATAATAATAATAAAATTAAAAAATGGTGTAGTAATTATTTGCTCTTCTTTCTAATTTATTTCAATTTAAAAAATAAAAATCACTTAGCTGGGTATGAGGTTTGACTTACTATTTAATTACTAAGTTAGCCAAACGACAAACATAAAAAAACACTTCGAATCTGCAATGAGATCACTCAAATCATGAGACCAATAAGAGTTGGCTAGTCTCACATTTATAAAGATCGGGCTATATTTGCGATAGGTTGAAACATATATAAAAAAAAAGAATCCTCAAAATAAAGTGATTATCCCTTCCAAACCAAACATTTTCTTCACCATTACTTTCAACTTTCGACTTTCAAGTGGGCATACTTTTTGCACGAGATTAAGTTGCCAACTCCCCCGGAAACGTTAAATGCCACGCCGCACAATCTCATATTTCCCACGCCGACACCCTGCTCTGTAATCATCGACGGCAATTGGTTTTTCAGAACCCTCGGTTTCCTGAAAACCGCTTTCAAAAGAATTCCAGGCGTTAAATGCTCCCGTTCAGATCTGTCGTTTATAAGGGCTTGAGCTAAGGCGGATTTGTTGAACTGCTTGGAGAGACCTCGTTCGATCTGCTAAGTTAAGAGAAATCTCTGCTTCAAAGGTTAGCTTGGCTTTATCTTCTTTTTACAACGCTAGTTTTTTATGCTTTACTTAAATAACATTTTTTTTCACATCGCATTAGGGTTTGTGTAGCTAGATAAAGTTTCGCGTATGTTTGTTAACGCATTTTTTGGCTAATTTGGAGTTCGTTTGAAAAATTCAACGGGGATGTGATAAGGTTGGATATGGCTGGCGTTTTCTGCTTCGTTCGTTTTGTTGGTCAGAGTCGGAGAATTTTCATTTTCGAGAATTTAAGCTGTTTTTAATAACAATTTTCGAGAAAATGCCGAGGAATTGAACTGTTAGATTTCCTATTTTTGTTACTTTTTTGTCTTCAAAAAATGGAGAACGTAGGGTTTGGACTTAGTATGTAATATTTAGTGGCGCCTGATGAATTTGGAGTTAAAATGCCTTGGTGTTTGGAATTTTAGCTGATTTTGTTTGCTCGGCTCTAAAATTTGACGCTTGTTAGTTTTCCTTGTAAATGCTGAGGAATTTCACGTTACATTCTTCCAAATAAATTTAATTTCTAACTTTTAAGCTAGAATTCTCAGAACTGTGCAGTGTATAGACGTTTGCATGATTATCTATTTTATGTTTTGATGCTAATTATGTACAAGAACTCCGGATTTGGAGTTAATTTGATTATTTTAGCAGTGATCCGATGAAAATAGAGTAAAGAATGCTGGCGCTTTACATTTCATCAGTTTTTCGCTCGGTATCAAGGAATTTTTCATTGTCGAGAAAAGAGGGGTTTTGTATTAAGTTCTGAGCAATTCTGTGTTACATACAGCTAAATAAATCTAATCACTCTCTGGTATCTAAAGTTGTTGGAACTGTAGTTAGTATTAAGGTTTTGGTAGTTAGTTATTGCCGCTTTGATTCAATTTGACCAATTTAGTGGCGATGTGATGAATTTGGAGCTGAAATGGCAGAGATTTAAAATTTCATCAATTTTGTTGTTCAGTGTATTAGAACTTATAATATTTGAGAATATGGTGGTTTTCATTTTGAATGCTAAGGAAGTGGCTGTTAGAGGATGCCAAATGAATTTCTGTTTTTCAGCTAAAACTATAACAATTGTATGCTAGGATTTATATAGTTAGATCCTAATATGGATGAGGGCACTGGATTTGTGCATGAAATGTCATTTTGTTGGTCAGTGTTTGAATATCATTATTTTTGGAATTTTAAGGAACTTTTCCTTTATTTGTAGTAGATGGTGAAAATTTGACATTAGATACATCATACAACAATAACTTGATTTCTGCTTGTTGCAGTAAAAATTATAAATGCCTTTTTTGATTGAAGGAGGGGACAATTAATTTTAATAATCTGATTTGTTTGGGGATGTGCTTCATTGTTTCTGTAGGAATTGATGCGGTTCTGTGAAAATACACCTGCTTTGATAAAATCTGGAAACCCACAATCTCTAATATTATTGTTTGTAAACTTAGGATGCATAGTCACGTTCTCTTTACTTTAGAATCTTAGATGAGTGGAGCAAATTTAATGGATTATTTTAATATCTGATTTCTGGAGAAATGCCTGGAAAACTTCAAATCATAGAAGCAAAACCTGTTGGTAAACTGTAGGTATCCAGCATCCACCAACTTCAGGTGGTCAGAACCAGAATGCCTGGTTTAATCAATAAACCAATCAATGCTAGCCAAAATTGGGTAAAACCAGCCAAAAACTGGGCAGATGTAAAAAGTATGCTGGTTACATGCCATTTATTAAAAAATATGCTGGGTTTATCAAAACTGTGGTGGGTTTTTCCTTATAAATCCCTCAAAATTTATTTATGTGGGTTTTTTTCTATTTATCTGCTGTGTTTTCCATTTTAAATTTGTGTATTTGAATTCCATTTACATTTACAGTTTGCTGCTGCCGCCGCTGTGCAAGTATGATGTACTATGCTTCAAACAATTGTTGTATATGATTTACAGATTTTCTTTGTGGGATTGGAAATTGATGGTAAAGGCAAATTATTATCCATGCTGTCATTTTCTTTCTTGAGAGGTTCAGAATCAATTTTGCAGAAAGAAATGTGTTTATAATACGTATATATGTATATATACACATATACATACACACTGACATACAGACATATAAGTATGTATAATAATTAATGTATACATGTTATATCATATATTTATATGACTATTGACAGATGTTGACACAAGGATGAAAGATATGAGTGCAAATGGTATTATATGGCCCCAGTATTACCCATAAATTATTGTCAGTAAAAAATGAAGCTTAGGAGAGTAGCTAGAATTAAATATCCTGGTAGTCCTAGCTGTAAATAACGGGTATTGTACTGTGTGTATTGATCCATATATTTTGGTGACTAGCATCCTATGCTGCCCAGATGGATGTGTGTGAATCGATAAGATGAAGGGTCAATATTTCTTCATTAGGGACAAGAAGATTGATGCATGTGACAGCCAATGTCTTAGTGTTCCTTTAATTTAATCCTTTTAAGTTCAAAATTTGGCAAGGTTTGAAAAAACCAAAAAAAATAAAATTAGAATCTGCCCTAAAATTCATACAGAAAAGGGCTAGGGCCTTATTTCTAAGTTGGTGGTAGGTGAATAGAATGAGATTCGGGTATGTTAGTAATGGTTTTTCCTTGCAAGATACAAAAATTATACATAGTGACTATACAAAATTTAAAATATATTTGATACTTAATAGTAAAAGTTAAATAATAGAATTGAAAATACATTTCACAATTCACTCATATTTCTACTTATCAAATCATTACAAAACTTGAAATAGTAAATACAATCAAAAAATTGTATCTTCCTCTCCATTCAAAGCATCTACGTAGTGATTCAACTTCAGTTGAACTTAAGCAATCATAGTGCCACTCCTACTAACTACATGAACATTATATGTAGGAGCCTCAACATTTTCTATATTGACTTAGACAAGCTCTAAAACAAATGCGTCCAAGTTGGCACACTTATCCCAATTCTTCAGTGCCCCTTCCTTGTAGCCAACCTCCTCATGTCATAGGAATGGATGTAGACCAAATCTTCTGCCTTTGCAGCTAACTAGTTGCACTTAATTGAGTGAATCGAGGAGTATGTACTTCAATTTTGCTCAACAGAAGGAGAACTTCCAACTTGTTAAAATTGGAGACAAAGTCAGTACAACTTAAAAATGCAAAAGAATGGTAAGAGTGTTAAAAATTAAAAATTAGAAATGCTTACTTGTGCTAGGATTTTGATTGCAAAAGGTTGGAGGAACAAATAAGTTTTCCCATGGAGGTACCACCATGTATGAATGTTTGTTTTGTACTTGTCTTGAAGAGCATGAATACTATGACCCATCCTATGATCAACCTATCGAATTTATTTTTCAGACTGATTTTTCATACCCATTCTCCTAGGCAAACAATGTTTTTTTGTGTTGTAACATTTGGGAGTTGATGCAAGGGTGTAATCATCTTGCTCCAACAACAAAGATTGATTTTTTTCACTCTTAGGAAAAATGTTTCTTCAGGCTGACTCTTCTTAGTTATTATGACCCTTATTTTCCTATCATGGAGTCCATGCCATCATAGATTTCTCTTACAAATGGTGGATTTGTCTTAATGAACCTGATCATACTTATGATGAGCTCAGTGAAACTCAAGAAATAGTCCACACTAACCCCATTGATGAAGGGATACTACCCTTACAAACCCAAACACACAATAATAATAGATAAATAAACAAAAAATGCAAGAAATAAACACTTACTTTCTATTAGCCCAATGAAATGAGAACTACAACATTCAAAAAATTACATGCTATAGAGTCACATGGGCTCAAATCATTATAGAGAAAAACAACTCTCTAAGAAAACCCTACAATCTTAAACCCAATTTGTACTGATGGAGCTATCCCTTGTAAACCTCAGTTCACCTCTTTATTTAGCACCAATAACCGCCTTAAAATGTTCTAGAAATTGTAACTTTTCTTCTTTTTGACGCCCTATCGGTCCAACAATCATTTTCCCACCCAAGTGGGTTTTTCATTGAAACTTGAGTTTTGGTGGCACAACTTCTAGAACCCATAACTTTTGACTCAAGCGATCGATTTTCTATTATAACATATCATTGGAAAGCTTGCAAAGAGATCTACAACAACAAATACATCTAAAGATCTATTTGTCTAGATTTCAAACTTTTTCGGGGCTTCTAAGGTCTTCAATTTTGAGTTTAAAACTTCCCTTTAAAACCTTAGTTCACCTCTTTATTAAGCACCAATAATTGCCTTAGAATGTTCTAGAAATTGTAACTTTTCTTCTTTTTGGCACCCTATCGGTCCAACAATTCATTTTCCCACTTAGGTGGATTTTTCATTGAAACTTGAGTTTTTGTGGCACAACTTCTAGAACCCATAACTTTTGACTCAAGCTTCCAATTTTCTATTATAACATATCATTGGAAAGCTTGCAAAGAGATCTACAACAACAAATACATTTGAAGACCTATTTGTTTAGATTTCAAAATTTTTCGGGGCTTCTAAGGTCTTCAATTTTGAGTTTAAAACTATATTGGAGAAATTTCTCAGGACGAAAAATTTAATATCTTCCAAATGGTGGAGGATATTGAGATGATTCTTTCACCAATCATTTTATTTTTCAATTTTGCTCCTTGGGTTCAGTTTTAATGTCCGTACGAATCCAAATAGGTCAACTTACTAAAAATAACAGGTGAATATTTTTGGCCATTTCAAGCCTCTAATTGTCCTACACCTTGTATGTGTCATCATGGGCTCCTAAACAACTAAAGAAAACTATAAAACAAAAGGAAAATTCAAAATACAATATTTTTGGGTGATGCAGATTACCCTTACACCATTGGATGCTCCTGCATCACCACCAATCATCATCGAGGATCAATGATTTGACCATTTGGGCTCATTGGTTGCTATTGACCATGACCATGTCACTCAATGCCTCTTGCACCTTCACAAGTCATCTCAAAAGGATTGTATGCGATGCAAAATGAGTCTCAACAACCTAATGTAGTGTAAAGAATAAGTTAATAGCAAATTAAAACTTAAATAAGTGAATATGTTGTTTAAATTAAATTTTAAAAAAATATATAAATTTCATACATTTATGCTTAATAATTAAAAATTGGAGAAGTCCTAAAGGTGGCTTGTGACATGAAGATTTGTCACAAACATCTAAATCTCCTCACCTTTGTTGTGTAAATTTTTCATCTAGTTAATTTGAGTGCCAATCTTTACATCACCAAGTTGAGTGAGTGGATGATATGGTGTCCAAGAAAATGTTCTTGCACCTTTCCTTAGAGAAAGCACTTGTTGCCATGCAATTTTTAGCATTATTTGTTATGACTTGGACAATATTCTCAACACTTACCATCTCTATGAACTCAATGAGGATTTTGGAAATGAAGTCTACTTCCTTCACTTGCCTCTCACAATTAATTGCCTTAAAAAACATTTCTCTATTAGGGGATACTGCAATGACATTTATTAAAGGTTGGCTTTTACAATCTTCCCTTCCATAAAAAAAAAATGGGCACTCTTGTTACAACCCATGAATCTTTGATTGGTTCAAGTGACGTCTTTACAATTTTTTTTTCTTTTGACAATATGGTGATGCACACCTCTTCATACCCATGACCTATGCAACTAGAGGGTATTTGACTAATTTCCCACCAACATGCAATGTTTGCATTTGTATTGCCCCTCGCTTCATTTATCTTACCAAGTTGAAAGGAAGATTGTTGGCCTAATTGCAACATGCAATGTTTGCATTTGTGTTGCCCCTCACTTCATTTTGAAATGCCTTCTGCAAGGGGCCTCTTTTGTGGGAAGAAATAGAGTGATTTTCTTCTTGGGTAGATGACGTCTCCAAGGAAGGTTGTGGGGTGGAGGCTTCCTTGATCCTTTCGTGGCTAAAAAACAAGATCTTAATTTTGCTTTCTTTGACAACATCAACTTCTTGTTTTCTACTATGTCATAATTTGTTCCTTTGGTATAACCTTCTTGTTTGGCCTGTAACGAACTCTAATTTCTAGGCTTGTCATAGCACAAAAGTGAGCTTTCACTTGAGTATACAAGCTCTTATACTTGATTCCATACTAAGTACAATGCCAAAGACAAGCTCCACCTCTTGGAAATTGTTCCTTTAGGGCCATTGAACTTGTTTTATTGGCCATTTTGAATAGGTGGTTGTTATATGAAAAAAAAAAAATGTAGCCTTTGCAATGCATATAAACATAACAAAAATGAAAAACAATTAAAAATATATATTTAAAACTTAAAAAAAAAAAGTTAATTTTTTTTGTTGAAAATTAATTAAAGAATTCCTCAAAAAACTTGAAAGAAGTCCACAAAATACTTACTTTTGATTAATAAATCTCTTTTAAGCAAGATAGTTCCTTCCTATAGCTCCTTCCAAATGTCCTCGGCATCTTTGCAATCCTTCAACTTTCGAAACAACCAGCTAGTTTCACAAATGCAAAAATGGCAAATGAATGATATTAGTTGTTCTTGTGCTTTGTGATTGTGAAATGAATGGTATTGATCACTTGTAGGATTGATATTCATGTTTGAGGATTTAGTAGGCTTTTAAAATGTTTTTTTTTAAGTTAAAATATGTTTTTTGGTGAGAAATTCATGCTTGGGCTTTGGGCATGCATGGGAGTGCTTGGATGCAACCAAGGCATGCCCCCTACCACCTTGGATGCCTTGTGGGTATGTTGTCCCAAACGTATCCACAAGGTTCTTAGGGTGTACCTCAGTTGTCTTGTCCTTTGTCTCTCTTCAACCTTTGTATCCACTCCCATGCCAAGGGCTAAACTACATGTTTCTAGGAACTTAGTTTTTTAATAAAAATATATTTTAAAAAGCCATTCTATTAGGGTTTATTTGATCTTTCTTGTAAAGTAGAATTCAAGGCAAGTTGGAACATAGTGAATGTTTCAATAGTGTCTTCATTCTTTGTTGTGTGAGTTGCAAAGATATATTGTTCACTTGCATTATGGTGGTAGCCTAGGAAAAGATTGTTGTTGTAGAGTGTTGAATGTGACTATATTATCAAATTGTGGGAGGCAATTGTTAGAGATTGACTATTGTGCAACACAAGGGATTACGTTGTTGTTTGTAGATGATGATCAATATATCTAGAACTACTTGCCAAGTTGAGACTCAATTCATAGATCATTGATCTTTTCTTCTCTATTAGGACAGAACTACCTTTTGCAAATAGTAGTGACTATGAGAGTTGAAGGTGAGCGCAACAAGGGGCTGTGAGAGAAAAAGGTAGGTTGCACATTTCCTCTTCATTCTTCTTACTTATTTGTTTTCTACTCTATCATCTTCTAAGTTTTCTATTGACTTTTTTGATTGTTTAGGTCTTATTCATTATTTATGTATTTTGCGTTGAACACACCACAGGACTGAGAGGGAGGGTGAATCAGTCCGGATCAGAAATAATACTTAGTTTCTGAATTTCAAACTTAAAACCTCAACCATGTAATCACATCAGTAATAAATCAAGAAAGCACAAAACATAACAAACACATGAACACTAGATCTACGTGGAAAACCCAAGCAGAGAAAAACCACGGTGAGAATTGAATATAATTTATTACAATGTTGCCTATGGAACTCACTGCTCCTGAGAGGACTTGCAAAACTAAGACACACAACCTTAGGCCAAGATACAAGTGACTTGTAGAGCTGAAACACACTGTCTCAGGGCAAGATACAGTAAGCTGCCAAGAGACTCACTGTCTTGCGTTAGAGAAAGGAATAGCTGAATTGAAAGAAACAAGATCTCCTAATCATGAAATAGTCCTTGAATCACTATGTCAAGCGACCAAAATCATGGCATACACATTTGACTTCAGATTCTATCTTAAAACACTGTCATATAGAAGATATCATGATCAAGGCTCTTTACAACTGACTTTCACACAACTCTAACCTCAAATCTGCTTGCAAACTATCAATCCTTGCAATATCAAAACAACTTCCAATAATAGGTTCCAATATATATAATACAATTACATGTGGACACCAATGTCTTGAATTATACATTTAGAACATTCTTAGAAATTAAATGACAATACGGATAAATGAAACTTTTTCCATCTTGCATGTAATCCTATGCCACTCCCATGGATTTGCTAGTCCCCAAAAATAGTTGAGCACCAACCAACCATGTGGTGGTACCCTTGGGTGCACTCACTATGCTAGGAGATAGTCACATGGGAACAACAAACACATTCACACAAAACAAGGGGAGGATGGCTCACACACATGCAAAACACTTTGATTACAAAAAAAATATGAACACATACAATCAAGGTCTCAACCAATCACACAGATGAGAGTTAGTCTTTTCATTGGATACAAAATCCAATGACAAGATGGATGAGGAGTCTAGAGGCATGACAAGGAGTGTCATCACAATAGCTTCATGGCTATGTGGGATTGACTATGCATCTTTGTCAAGACAAGGGTACGTAATAACATTCAATGGCACCTATTGGATCCCAAAAACATTGCTCCACTTCCTAAAACAAAATTCCATTCATAAGGCCCAAGTTGTCATCAAGCGAGAAAAAATGGCTCATCAACAAAATTATGGAGGGTTTAAGGTCAACTCTGCAAGAGTGGGTTCTATCTCCTACAATTCTAGCTCCACTTAAAATTTTGAGGGTATTCCTCGAGGTTCGTCTAAATATAATAGATAATTGGAAATAATGGGTAACCAAACCCAAATTGTTGATGCAACGCCAAATATTTTCACTGAGCATGAGAGCAACTAGCTAACCCTACTACCTCTATGTAGCCGATTACATCATTATAGTGAGTGCAAGCTGCATGATTCATAGAAATTGATAATATTATTCCCTACATGCAATGATATCATGAACTGCATAGACTAAAACTAAATTGAAAAGAAAGTGTTTATTGATTTGCTTTGAATTTGTGTGATTGGAGAAAGTACATGGGAGACCAGTGCTAATCGGAAGGCAACAGAGTCACAACTAACAAGGAGAGATGGTAAGAGAATAATAAATACAAACTTGATCTAGCATCTAAATGCAATCAAAATAGATTATTTTCATTTCCACATTCTTAGTTAACCCTTAATGAGTTGAACAAATTCATATGCAAACACAAGATGATCTATTAAAAAATGTTGTGATAGGTTTAGAATCCTGCCACATTCATCAAATTGTGTTTACATTTACAACAAGTGTGGAAGAGAACATTCAAGAATTGGCTTGTTTTCTGAATCTGCCCATATATTAATGGAGACACAAAAATGAACAATAAGTTTATAATAACCATTTAATGTTTTGACATTGCCCTTGCCTCCTTAAAGTTGCTTTGAATTTGATTTTTTGTGTGTTTTTGCCTTTTTGGATTATTCCTCTGCTATTCATGCACCCCAATATTATCCAATGATCAAAATGAGGACCAAAATATGGCATTAACAGTAGGGTAAAACCTTAGGTCATGGCATTGTAGTAGTGCCAAATCTATGACCAAGGATGAATCTTGCTCAAAATGGGTGTCATAGAACAAAAGAGAGGCCGAACAATAACTTTAGAAGCTAGGAAACTGTTGTACAATAATGGTGGTAGTTGGAATCAAAATCTAATCACTGAAACTTTGGTTTCCAAACACATTTACGAGTCCATCATTTAAAGCCATGGTTGGTGAAAGATGCTTTAATGGCATCCTAATTTGGCAAAGGAGTAGGTGCTAGGCATTCGTAGAGCAAAATCAAAATTTGGACATTCTAATGCTATCAAAGCCATCTCCATGTTGAAATAAAGCATTGTAGGATACAAGGGTCCATACAAACCAATTGTAAGATTTCACCACCGAATTGAACTTGTGGGGAAGTTCCATGGGAGTGAGCCTATGAAGAAAACCCATTGAGACTATACCTGCCATTTTCACCTTCCCTTGATGTTCAGTTTATATGGAAAGTTCCACTAATGAAATTAGCAAAGGGTAACGTAAACATGACATCATCATGGACTGGGGATGCTTCAAACAGGGTGACATCAGTAGGGTGGGATGATGTCAGTAAAGGGCATGGTGACATCAATAATGGATAGGATATGGGAGAAATCGAGTGGATTGGTTTGTGGGCAAGACCAACTAAATCAGATTAGGTGGGTTTTGAAATGGTTCAATTCAATTGGTTGGATCTTTATATCGAAGTGTTATTTTAGATTGGTTAAAACTATTAAGAAAGTTTGTCAAAATGTGTAAAATCTAAGAAGAAATATGCTTGTGGGTTTTTTTTGTCCATCCAAACCATGCCTAGTTCCCTTGGGTTTCCTCACATGGTCCTGTTTGGTTGGATTTCCTCGCAAAAGGAATAAAAAATGAAAAAACAGTTAAAAGTATAGCTTTTGTGGGAACCTACATCTAAGTGAACCTCCCCTTTTAAGTTTTTGGGTTCAGTGCATGTGCCTTTTCCTGCACATTCGGTTTGGTTAGAAGATCCCACATTAAAACCCCATGTCTATATCACACATTTGATCCATACATTCATTACAATCATCAGCATAAAAGTTCATTTTCTGAGACACCTCATGTGAATAACTAAATTCCTCAAATTGCCTATTTCAAAATCATTAAAGCAGTCCTATATGTTATATATGTTGTTGAAATTAGACCTGTGGCACACTTCTTCCACATTCATTTCCACAATAACATTTTTAGGTGACCCTATTGAAGTACAATATATGAGGGAGACAACAAATCTTGTACCTAATGAACAGGTCATCATGTGCATCTACATAATCACCATCCTTGCAATTATCAAGGGCAAAGTCTTCAAACAAAAAATCATTGGTACATTGACACTTGTTTCAACATTACTATCATCAAGTATTGCCATGTCTAAGTCACCATCATGCAAACAATGATCAGTTTCTTCAATATTAAAATTAGGGACAAAATAGGGCAATACATTAATTAAGAAACTATTTTCTTGTTCATTCTCTACATCACCATCATGTGTACATTCTATACAATCAACTTCAAAAGCTGACCCATCTGATTGTTCACTAGTACACACCTATTCCTCTCTGAGCATCTCACTGTTCCCAACAATAGGCTCATGTTTGTCATTCTCAAATTGAGAATCAGCATCAATCTCCTCATTACAATCATCCACAGATGATTAATCCAGCTAAAGGTAGGTGCACACACTATTGTCATCTTCTATACTATTGTCACATAGTGTACCAACACCTTCCTCTACCCACCTGCAAACACACTCATCACTTGATATTGTGCTTGATTGAACCACATGAAACATCCTTGCAATCGCTGTCTACAACAATACACCATAACCAACAACCTTTGTATCTGTGGCTAATGATTTTGCAATCATATCCCTTTACACTTCCCCAATGGAATAATCAATAAAGGAATAAGTATGCCCGATGCTTATTCACCAAATTAAATTCGTCTTGTAGTGTACTTAGACCAGCTTCATAGGCCTCAAGGAACATATCGATAGGCTTTAGGTCTGGAAATTTCTAGTATCTTGGAAAGGGTAGATGCAAACCTGTGATTGAACTCATTGATAAACTCTTCTTCTTGCCATTTGGTTTGTTCTACCTCTTGTACAAGAAAAATAGGGTTTAGATGCAATATGAACTCTTCTTCAAATGCAGCCACAAGGTCATTCTAAGAAGCAAAGGAGCGCTTTGGAAAACTTTCATAACACTTCTGTGCCTTTACATGCAAGGACCTAACAAAAAAGCTCATCCACATTTCTTCATCTTCAAATTGAATTTTTTTCATAAATTTTGAAAATGCCTTGACATGTGTGTCCCCTCCACTGCAATCATACCCATCAAACCTAGGCATCTGGTTGTAGACCTTTCTTGTCCTGATTTTCTTTTCATAATCAACTCAAAATATGTAATTGTCTGTAAATAGTGTCCAAGGGAATGATAGGAGATTAAGTTGGCTATTTGTAAGAGCAGGATGGGCATTGGATTGTAATGCCTTGATTCTTTCTTCACATTGTTTTTTAATCTCATTGAGCTCATCAATCTTTAATTTGTTTTCAAGCATGGATGCTTGTAGGTCTGAATGTGAATATTTATTTTGTCGAGGATTTATGAACAACATGAAGGTTCATCCTCATAATATTCCTGGACATTTAACCAATCATAACACCTAGGGTTCATATTATATGATTTACATGAAGAAGCACACCAAGGGTCGATGAGTCTATTCCAACCATCCATGGCTGGTTACAAATTAATTATCAGGGTAGAAAAGAGATAGGAATAACTAATTTGTTTCTTTGTCACAAAATAAACCATTCTTCAAATTTTTGAAGAAAAGAACTTGTACCTTTCATTCAACAATAGCAATAACTTCGTTCTTTGACAGCAAAGTTGCCACTTCACCAAAAATGAGGAGATTCTTGAAGTATTACAAACCACCAAGGCACAATTGTGATTCTGGGTTGTAGCTTGTTGTGACGTATTCACACGTCACCCCATTGTAAATGGGGACCCCTGCTTTTTGCTTTCTAGGGTTAGTTTTCTTTGCTTAGTTGTCTGGTCTTGGCTTTTAGCCTTTACATTTGAGAATTGTCAGAGGGCTCATTAGGATAGGATGGTCTGCTTAGGCTCAAATTGGTCAGTAGGTGGTCCAGGTCAGGGTCTCTTCAAAGGCCTTCTCTAGGTCAAGCCTTTGCTCTTGTTTCTAGGTTAAGTCGTGATTGAGTTTGACGAAGTCCTTATATCCTGCTAGGAGTCTTGCCTTTTTGACCTATGTCTTTGAATTAAGGAAGTGTCAGGTTTGTGAGTGAGTATCATCAAGGATTTCCCTTTGAGGGTTTGAGATTGGTCCAGTTGATGAATGATGAAGTTCTAGGCATTAATTGATGTGAAACTGACCTATTTATCCTTGGAGAACGCCTAATGATCAAGTTTGGACTTGAAAATTTAGAGAAAGGTCAAGAGTTTGAGCATTTTAGATAATTTTGCACTTGACCCTTCCAAAGGGTCCAGAGCAAAATTCTTGGATAGGCCCTGTCCTTCCAAAGGTACCTAGGCGAAATTGTTAAGATGTCTTTGTAATCCAACTTTTGAGCCAGGAACTCCTTTAAGGTGGTTTGTTAGCATGTTTTGAGGTAAGAACAACATGAATGAGGGTGAAGATTGAGTGTTTGGGTGGTATCTAAGGCTAATTCTTCAAATTCGCTCCTAACCCTTCCAAAGGGTCCAGAGCAAATCTCCTAATATCTCCCTTCCTGGTCTTGATTTGCCTCATAAACCTTGTCCTTATGACATTATGAAGAGAGAATTGATGTGTTAAACAAAGTGAAGTGATGAAAAGTTCAGGATTTGAACATAATTGTCAATTTCGCTCCTGACCGTTCCAAAGGGTTCAAAGCGAAATCCTTCTAATAGCTTATTTCTTCACTAGGGACATTGAATGGTGGTCATGCATGGAAGAGAAAAGGATCAAGGATCAAGTCTAAAGCAAAGATGAATGAAAAAGAATGAGAATTGAGCCTAATTGAGCAAATTTGCTCCTGACCCTTCCAAAGGGTCTAGAGCAAAATTCTTTTTAAGCTCCTGCCCCTTCCAGAGGGTCGAGAGCGAAATTCCTAGCAAGACTTTCTATTTTGCCTAATGTACTAAATAAACCTTGTTTTGATAGCAAATTGACTTGATGGTGATGGGAGGAGGTGTGATTGGTTAAATTCAAGGCAAAGAAAGGACGAATGGATGAAGAAATTTGGCCTAGGAAGAATTTCGCTCTTGACCCTTCCAAAGGGGTCCAGAGCGAATTCTCCTAAAAACACTATTTTCCTCCTTGTTCAAACCAAGATCTTTGTTCCTAGAACATGGTTGAGGGAGGATGGGTATATACTTGCCTTAAGAACTGAATGGAAGTGAAGGCAATGATGGATTTGAGGTCAAAAGACAAAATTCGCTCCTGACCCTTCCAAAGGGTCCAGAGCGAATTTTCATAGAATCTTCCCTTTGCTTCAAATTTGAACTAATTTTGTGCCTTGGAGCCTTAGCTAGGATGTCATCATGCCTTGGAAGCAATTGAGGGGTGAAAAGGTGGAGGATTTGGGCCTAAATTGCAAATTTCGTTCCTGACCCTTCCAGAGGGTCCAGAGTGAAATTCTTTCTAAGCTCTTGACCCTTCCAAAGGGTCCAAAGCGAAATCCTTAGGACTCTGTATTTCATCTAATGCACCCAAAAGGATCTTGTTTTAGGCCAAATTGAGGGCGAATTCACTTGAAAAGAAGAAGAATGGTGTCAAAATGCAAATTTCGCTCCTGACCCTTCCAAAGGGTCCATAGCGAAATTTCCTAAAAACTATATTTTGCTCCTTGTTGAGATCAAGATCTTGATTCCTAAGGCATTGTTGGGAGAGAATTGTTAAGTCTTGCATTGAGAAGTGATTTGTAGCAAAGGAAATGATAGAATTGAGGCTAAATCACAAATTTTGCTCCTGACCCTTCCAAAGGGTCCAAAGCGAATTTTCTTGAAACCTCTTTTGCTCCCAATTTTGTGTCAAGCCTAGCGTTGATTGAGGTGGAGTGAACTTAGAAGCATCCTTAGGCATGCATTTGAGTGAGTTGTGGTCACAAAATGTGAAGAATTTATCTAAAAATGCCAATTTCGCTCCCGACCCTTTCAAAGGGTCCAGAGCGAATTTCATTATAGGTCCTGTCCTTGGCCAAGGTCCAAAGCGAAATTCTTCTTTTAGGCCTTTTGGGGGTCAAATCAATGATGTCTTCAGGAGAGAGGGATTGAAAGGTCAAGTCAAAGACAAGGCTAAGTGAAAGGAGTATGAATTGAGCTTAGAGGATCAAATTCTCTCCTAACCCTTCCAAAGGTACAGGAGCGAATTCTTTCAAAATCTACCTCTCACCTCCAGTTTGGGTAGAATCCTTTGTTCAAGAACTTTGCATAAGGAAGAATGACCTCATCCAAGCCTTAAGGACCTATAATCATGGTTTGAGCTAGTAGAAATGAGTAAACTTGATGAATTTGAACACAAATGTCAAATTTGCTCTTGACCCTCTCTAAGGTACAAAAGCCAATTTCTTCTAAAAGTGTGTCTTTTCCTCCTAGCTTCAAGGGAAATTGATTCAAATATTCTTCTTATTGATGATTTAAGGTAAGAAATGCCATGTTAGAATGACTATATATCATGTATTCTTAATCATCTTCTGTTTGTTTTGCAGATCAACAAGACATGGCTAGAAGGAAGAACAGACAAGGAGGACCTATTCAAGTTTCATCATCACTAAGGATGCCTTGGATACATGAGAAGGTACTCAAGGTGCTACTAAATTGAAGGACTTCGAATGATCAACAATTGCAAGCAATGTGTTACAAATATCCTCAAAGAGATCACAGGATGACAGAGAAGAAGGATCTTGTAAACATTTCAAGGCAAGATGGGCTACTAGAGGAGTGACTTGATCGTGAAGAGGCCTCATCAAACACATGAGGGTCAAGGAGAGGTACATCATCCATCCAGTACATGAAGGACAAAAGAAGATCAACCAAAGTTAATGCAAGGGTACGTTGAAGAAGCATATAGTTTCATAAGAGTTAATCAAAGTTAGCTTCTCAGCATCACCAAATTGAGTATCAAAAGAGACATGAGCAGGTACTAGACAAGGTGGCGTCCCAATCACTGTTCCTCTAGCCAAATAGGTCCACATCAGCATGCCCAAATTCAATGTACCTGACTCACCAATGATGTCACAAACTTCGAGGCACCTACCCTTGCTTCCTATTGGTTCTCAAATATTGAATGTAATTTTCTCATTGGCTAAGGGAGTTTGTTGTAACAAACCCTAATTAGGGTTTTCATCTTGTAATCCTAGCCATTGGTTGTAAATCAATCAGAGCCATTGAAATGTAAAGAGCTCTCTATATAAAGCTCTGGCTCTTCATTTGTAAAGGTTAATAGTTAGTTAATAGAAATATGCATGGTTTCTTGTTGAATCTTCATTTTAGATGATGGTTAATTAGATTGAATGAAGGAAGTTATTGAATGCACTCACGTGGAATCCGCCTAGTCCAAACCATTAGCCTCTTGCTGACTGTAAGTGCGCCCTACGTGGTCAACTGGCATAGAATGAGCATAATCTTGAGTTGTTACACGTCTATTGTTCATGCATTATCTTGAATGGTGATCAGTGTCTGATGGTGTACGATTTGAACATATTCGAAGCATCCCTTAGAAGATCACACTGAGTTGGTGTTGAATTGTTCAGCTTGATGGTGAGACCCAGCCCAGTAGGACTCCACCTAGTCATTCATCCATCTTCTTGCATTCTAGGTCTTAGATTAGATTCTCCAAACCCTGTATCTTTTGCCATTTCTTTATTATCCTGATGATTAGATAGGACTTAAGTCCCAACAGATTAAACGCTGAGGCAGTCGAATGTAAGTCCCCTTGTGATTCCAGCAAAATCACATCATACCAAAAGAGCTTATCCACACGAAGAGACCCTACATATAAGAACCTTGGAGTTATTTCGATTGATCCTTAGGCAAATCTTCAGCATTCGGATAACTTTGTTCAAGAGAGGATAAGATACCTTGGTATTTTATTTTGTGTTCGCATGTGCATAAAAAACACATCAACACAGCCCTAGCAAAGCCTTCAGATTAATCTCAACGCGTTGGCTGCTTGCCAACTTACACCAATAAGTTCCTCTTTGGCAATGGCTCCATTCTATTGGTGTGAATTGACAGGCTATCAAGCTCACCCAAACAAAATGCAAATTGTGAACCTTCTATTGCCGAGGTTTTTCAATATGTATCCAATTGCCTAAGCTTCAGGAACAATGACACCATTCTGCTGGTTTCCAACTCGTTGCTCCACTTCCTAAGACAAAATTCCACTCACAAGGCCATGGTTGTCATCAAGTGAGTAAAATTGGTTCATCAACAAAACAATGGAGGGTATAAGGTCTACTCTACAAGAGTGGGTTCTCTCTCCTACGCTTTGAGCTCGGTTTAAACTCAAGAGGGTATTCCTAGACGTTTGTTTAAATAAAATAGATAACTGGAAATAATTGTAACCAAAGCCCAAATTGTTGATGCAGATCCAAATATTGTCACTGATCATGAGAGCAACTAGCTACCTGACTACCTCCACATAGCAGATTCTGGGGGCAAGCTGCAATGATTCATAGAAATTGATAAATACTATTCCTTGTATGCAATGATATCATGAACTGCATAGACTAAAACTAAACTGAAAAAAATTGTTTAGTGATTTGTTTGGAATTTGTGTGACCGGGGCAACTACACAGGAGACCGGTGCCAATCTGAGGGCAACAGAGTCACCTGACAAGGAAAGATGGCAAGAGACAATATTAAATATCCACTTGATCTAGCATCTAAATGCAGTCAGAACATATTATTTCATTTCCATATTCTTAGCTATCCCTTAATGAGTTGAATAAAGTTCATATGCAAACACAAGATGATCTATTACAAAATGTTGCAATCATCACATGGTGTTTACATTTACAACAAAAAATGCAAAAAATGCAAAAAATGTGTTGAAGAGAACATTCAATAATTGGCATGTTTTCTGAATCTGCTCATACACTAATGGAGACACAAAAATGAACAAAAAATTTACAATAGCCTTTTAATGGTCTGAAGTAGTTTTTTTGTGTATTTCTGCCTTTTTGGATTATTCCTTTGCTATTCATGTGCCCCAGTATTGTCAAATGATCAAAATGAGGACCAAAACCTAGCAATAAGACTCAGCAGGGTGAAACCCCAGGTTGTGTCCACAAGTTACCTCCTCAAAGCCTTCATAACTTCCTCAAAGTAGACCTATGGCTTCTACTACTTGTGTCCGCAAGTTTGCCAAACTCAACAATGGCCTCCAAAAGTAAGATCTTGCAAACCAACTTGATTCACCAAGTTATACCACAAGAGAATGAATCAATTAAAAAGAAAACTAAAAAACTACTTTTCCTAATCTCCTAGGCATATGCTATGCCATTTACAATTAATGCTTTTGTCCCTTCTAAGATTAGGATAAGATCCCTTACCATATCATTCAAGCAATGGCATCTCAAATTCTAGTATGCTTTGTCACCACAATGACATCGCAACACAATCCATCATTGAATTGGGCATAGAAATGGTCGGTTTTTCGATTGTTAGTAATGTGATTGTGTTCTATGGTAGTAACAAAGCTTGAAAGGGAAACCACTTTGCTGACACAATAAATCCCAAATTCTACTTTTACTTCAATACGTGGATTGAAATGGTTGCTCGGGCATATTTGATTCCCATGGCTTCTACACCACTAGGCTTCCAGCAAATGTTAAATATCACCATCTCCTACACATTTTGCTACAACACTAATTAGAGATCACTCATTCTATACAAGGATAAATCATAACAATCATAAAATATGTTGAAAGTAAGTATAAAATATGTCATCTGCATAGTCAAATTGTATTACTCAAAGTTCACTGAATACATGGCTACCACTATTATTATTCGAATGATTTATTTAATTATAAAATTTGAAATGTGACAAGAATGTCAGGTTCACTAAAATGAACAACGGCTTCAATCTATCTGTTCAAGATATCTCATGCATGTCTACAAGGTGTGCCCCCTGACAAAGTCTGATACGATTTTCAACCTTTTGTGGCATATGATATTTTGGTTCATTTTCTAATTATAGGTATGTCCTACCAATAGAAGCTGGAGAAAAGCTTTCTTCTTTTATGTATAATTTGGCAAAGCCATATGCTAAAATTAAATGCATTTTTTAGCAGAACTCAGGCACTTCTTGAATGCCCCGTGCCTCCAAAATTGGTGATTGTCTATCTGAACTTGGATAAATAAAGCTAAACCTATTGATTATTGGTCTTACCATTGTATGCTATTCAGCAGGCAGTTGTCCCCAATGATTTTTGCTTAGAACTTTCAGCTTAGTTTGTTATCCATGATGTTTTCAATGTTGAACTAATGTTACATGAGCCATCTTAGTTGGAGTGAGAGGTTTTCATCACTCTTCCGGAGGTTACCACTGAGGATTTTAAACTTTGATAATTTTCTCAATGTTTGAACTCGCACCAATTGAAAGATGAACCACTACAATCTTGATGAACTGCAAGTTTCTCTTTTTGCACATGATATGTGATTTTGCATGATTGCTTTTGCAGAGAAGCTTACTTATCTAAAGTAGGAAAGACAACTTATTCTCAGCATAGATGAAATAATGGGAATGACTATTTCAAAATTTTCAATTGTTGTGACTAGGTTCACTTTTTGCAAACTTTTCTATGTTCCACTGTGTTACCAAGACAGGGATGTCACGAAACATAGAAATGCATTTCTGAGACATCAGGAGATGGGGGATCTTTTTAAGGGACAGCAGGGGATGACAATTACAAAAATAGGGAATTTTTTAAAACTACAGGAAATTTAAATTATTCATATTATATGGCATTTATCACATTTCTTATAGAATTACGTTACATTCCATTAGAGTTGAATTGAGAATTCACATGGCAGTTGACTCTCAAATCAACAAAACGTCAACAGCAATCTTTGATGACTGATAAGAAGAGAATTTGTGCTACTTTATAATAAAGGAAAGGAGAGAAGCAATTGTTGTTTTATTTCAAAAATTACCAAAAATGCCTTAGTTTCTTTTAATTGTTTTTCAGATTCTGTATGACACATGTTCTTTGAATGCTGTATTTCTGAACCATCATTGGAATGTAGCAATCTACATGCACAGATTTGTCTATGCTCAGGCAGAAACAGAATAAGTCTCTTAAAGAACTGCAATAAAGACAAAATCAGGTTCTATTATTCTATACACACATTTCCCTGATTGTGCTTTGTTTGAGAGTTTGATCTGTTCCAAGAATTAAACCATTGAAACAGACTGTGATCCATGATGTTTAGGCAGTGATAATATTTCAAAGCTTAACAGGTGTTTAGAAAAAAATTCTCGCTACCATACAGATTTTCAAATAAAATAGGAAACAAAAACAAATAAAATCAAAAATTTTCTATTTTCTGAGAACAAAACAGATTCTTATTTTAATGACCTCGTAGGGCCCCTGACTACTCCCTCTCACAGGCAGCAGCTCTTTACATCTACGGTGACCTTGGAATTTTTCATACTACTGCTCTAATACCATGCTAATTTCAGACCATCAAATAGTTTCTACACTCAAAAAAAATAGTCCTAAAACAAGGTAGCTTAAAACACAAACTTATATCATCTCTAACTATGTTAATCTACAAACACATATTGTTGAAAATGTAAACAATGAATACAATAGTCTTAAACTTGCAACTGTCTTCTTATTAAAGCTGTAAAAAAATACACTACACTGGGATACAATTTAGAAAACAGATCCATATGCATTATAATTAAGATCAGAGTATGTGCCCTTTAAATAGACACAAATGCACTGAGAATCTAAGATACTTTAGAAGCTTACAACGTATTAGAGTGACAATCAGATTTATTGATCAATCAACTAGTCTGACCAATCAATCAATACATTCTCACAATCAATGACTCCCAATTAAAGTAGTTGTAACTTAAGTCACATAAACAGATCGTTTAAGTCTCAAATATCAACTACATGCTAATCTCAAAGAAGACTTTCTACATACCTGGGCTCTATTCTTCTTTATTAGTATGCCATCTGCATGTCAATCTCTTTGCTGTGCACAGTTCTTGATCTGCTGCTGTCGCTGTTGTGCCATCATTGTGAGAACACTATCCAATCAACAAGGTAAAAAATTTAACAATGAAAGGAAGGACGGCAGCAAGTTAAATAATCATTAATCAGTGCTGTTTGCACCAATTTTGCTTGAAATAACACATGAAAGTTTCAAATTATCACGAGGAATTCCAGTTGTACTTCACTTGGTAACATATTAAAATAAGCATCTTATAAGGTTGTTACAACTCTCATTTTGCACCAATATACTGCATATAAGGTCCTTATGAACATTTCAATATTCATTAAGGCAGCAATTGCTGATTTAGGTTATCTGGAGACAGTTTGATTACAGCTTCGAGTTTTGATTGGTGATTACTATTGGGCTATTGATTATATTCGTCACAGCAGTCACTTGCAAAGGGTTGAACAGTTATCATCCTATCAATGCTATATTTTGCATTTATCTTTGAATGGTGGAATAAATTTCATGCATAGCTCCAAAGAACAGGAAAAATGAATAGACACAAATAAGATATTTTCTGGCTAATGGATAAGGCAGAATTTATATTATATATAGGCGAAGCTCCAAATCTGTTTACCCAGCTATTGCTGGAAAGCATTTCCACATGAAGCCATCCCACACAGCTGGCTGTGCTTAGACTAGGAGGCATACATGTATCAAACAGGATTCTGGAAAGGAGCACAAACTAAATGGTAAATATCGAGTTCTAGTAGAGAGAACCAAAGGTGCTTTAGAACTGTAATATTAGCCAAATTCTGAACAAATGTACAAATCTTAACCAGCAAAAATATTGTAAGGGCAATGACCGATGCCTATAATTGCTGTATATTTTTTATCAAAGAGTTGGCAACAAGTTTAAATAATAAAGGAGGAAGGCAAATGAATTACCTCACTTCTAAAGATGATTTTCTCTTAGTGTAAGGACTTTGGTCAAGAATGAATGGGAAAGGTTCTGCTATGGTATAGTGATAGCCTGCATTTAAATTATTGATATGCTATGGATAAGACTGAATTATTTTCAGTAATATGAATGTTGCAATTTATTTACAATTTGAAATTGAATTAAACATTAACATGGTATTTATTCATGGGTGTGTTGGTATAAGCTACTAACAAGCATTTTTGTGTTTCAGATTTCTTGGGAAGGTCAATTTATGCTAGCAAAACAAAATTATATACCTTAACGAAGGCCTTCCATTTGACAATTCTCTGTGAAAGAACACATTGTCAAGTCCATGGGAGTCCCTCGTATGAATACATCTAGCTTATGGATTGAACAGCGGAGACTGGATGACAGTGTACAGGCAAATATAGACACAGCATATATAGTGGGGGCTGCTATTTTTTGTGGGCCTTTTCCAGGTTTACTGGCAACTGTCAAAATTGTACAATGATTTTTGGCAGCAGACAAATGTAAGATGTCCTTTTTCGGTCCTGCATCAGTAACTACATATTGAGCAAGCAGTAAAACGGAACATGACATCAATGATGCCAGCTAAGCGGCTGCGTTGCATACACTCACGTTCATGCATTTGCACCAATGGCCATCTCAATGAGACAACAGTTTATCTGGTATTTAGGTCTCTGAACTGGAACCCAAAACTTTTATGTTCCATAGCTTGTGTTTGCAAATGGTTTGAAGATCTTGCAAAGAGGGTACTTTGGAAAGAGTTTTGTTTGTCACGAGCACCAAAAATGGTTACTGACCTTGCTGGGGTTGGTCACAGTACCATTGATGGGAATTGGAATGCTCTTGGGAAGCTCATGTTTTACTGTGCTGGATGCCACAGTACTAATAATGGGTTTCTGTCTAGATCTATACCAGGTCACTTCGTAGATAGGACAAGATTTTCACAGACTGCTGGCAAGAGTTTTCTTGTTCCACAATGCAGAACAGATACACTATATGTGACGGATCCATGCGAGCATCTTGACCAAGCAGACGATGGTGATGTGGGATTATTCCGAGGTGTATTTAAGGCATTTTCAAAATCTAAAACAAGGAGGATGCTCATTGAGAAACGAGCCCAACTACATCCAAAAGAAACTTGCCCTTATTGCCGGACAAAGGTATGGAGCTTGCACCAAGAAAAAATGATTCCCAAAAGTGCTTTTAGAAGGTTGGATGCCTATAGAGATCAATTAGAGTGTTTCCTATGCCTGAATGGGCACTTGATTGGCGTCTGCACTTTTCTTCCCCTTTCAGATTTTGACAGTGCATCGGAAGGGGAAGAATGAAGGATAACCTAGTATAGGAAAATGTTCTGTAATAATTCTTCCTTCAGCTCTATTCTACATTTCCTTGTATACTCAAATCATTAGGATAATTTAGATATGTGATTGATGGTTTTCCTCTAGTTTTTGGTTTTTCCATTGTCTATATAATATTTTCACATTTGTAGAATTTTGTGTCGTATAGATTAAGTTTCAACCTTATAATCTTGATAATAATATAAAGGAGCTAGCCCTGCAGTGCAATCCTTGTGAAACTGTATTCCCGTTTACGGGGGCCTAAGATAAATTAAATTCCAACAATTTCTCTAGTAGAAGTTTAATCGATTAATATTATAGTTCCAAGTTGACAACAATACAAAATTTCTATCCAAAAGGTTCAGACAAATGCAAATGAAGGTAAGAGAAATCAGTTTGGGCCCATATAAAAACATAATTTAATTTTTTGTACTAATTAAAACATGTTTCTACAACTTAGATTAATTTGCCTGCATCCTGAAATGAATTTGGTTAAGCAATTCTGTGAAAATATACACAGGTATATATTTACTATTCTTTTGGTGTTGCTTTATACATCAAAAACAAGAAATGCATCTATGGTGGAGGTTGATTGGTCATGTTGGATAACACATTTAGGGGTTGCATCTCCCATGTGTCTGTACTTAAACCACACTTTGCTCCAACATCCCTGATTGGTATGTGGGGCCCATTTGTATTGAATGGTGGCATCTAATTTTTCACATCCTAAAGCATTATTGTAGTTGCTATTAATGTTGTTATGGCAATCCTTCATATCCGTTCGTTTACTATTCATATATGGTCTTATGAAGTATCGTCGTTTACCAACTAATTTTTAACATCTTAAAACATTATTGTAGTTGCTATTAATGTTATTGTGTATGAAGCATTATCCTTGAAATTGTCATATATCCAAATTTTAAATGTGTAATTCTATTTTTTCTAGAATTTGATCTGTTTTTTAAGTTATCTTACAATGACTTCCAAGAAAAGTATTTAGACTTTTCTATTTATATCGGTAATAATTAAGGGGTCATACACAAGCACCTCTACAATTTATTCATATATCTTTATGAATAATTATGTCGGTAATAATTAAGGGGTCATACACAAGCACCTCTACAATTTATTCATATATCTTTATGTTCAAAACTCATTGAACATTTATCCAAATTATTTAATAAAATTATAAAGTCGAAAAAATAAAATTTATTATACATTAATTTTATTCCAAAAATGAATTATTTTTTAGATAGAGATTTAAAGTAGCATACTGCATCTATCCAACGCAACAACATTTCAACTGGGTCTATAGCATTCTAGAAAAAGCCCAAATATTTCCTTAAGTGCTTTACACATTGTTTCTGTATCCTGCAAAATAAATGATAAACGATCAATGATTTTCATTTTAGTAATCATATCCCCACCGAATCATACTAACCTTTGCACAGTGATGTTAACTTTCCCAGAGTCAAAAATAGAGAGAGATATCTTATATTTCTTCCACTTATAATATAAAGCCATGAGAGGATTCCGGGTTAAACTGTAAATAGTTAAACTGAAATTAGTGAAGCTTAAAAAAAATTCACTGTAACTTACCTGAAATCTGAACTTCTGTATCGCTTTTCCCATAGTCTTCTATCTTTGTTAAATAGAGTCTAAAGCCCGCATTCCAACTTGCCACAATATTTTCAATATTAAAACACTCTAGTTAGCATTTTTAGTAATATCAGATGATAAGATCAATAGAAAAGTGAATATTTAATATATAATGGATGGTTGTAAAGGTGATGGCCCCCAAACCAACCTCTTTTTTAATTTTATTTTAAGCAAAAGGCCATGGTCTATAATATATTAATAATTGAAGATTTACATATACTTAGATAAAAGAAAATAGAAAATAGAAAATGACACTACCTCCTTCTCCATACTAATACAATTTTGAACTAGATACAATTTTGAAAGAGCAGCACCCATTAATTAGTTAAAAAAGAACAATAAATCTATGGCTAGAAGATAGCTAAAATGTAGACAATAAAATTGCATTGCTTTTGGATTACATCTTTGATGAATACAAGCATGCTATATCAAAGAGAGACGGGCTCTGAGCATTAACTAATTAATGTTAATTTATTAAAATTTATATGTAAATTGCACCTTACATTTGGGTTTTTTATGTGGCATTAAGGCAGTAATTCCTATTCCTAGGTCATCAGGTCTGGATGATCAAGGCCATGTCTATCGTAAAAAAAGATAAAAAAAAACTAACATACCTTGCGTTGCCTTGCAACATAATCATGACTTTACTTTGTATTTTGTTTACTTCATACCTTTCTAGTTAGTCTTAGCCCATGTGCAAATCTGCAAACATAATCTATCCTATTCTAATTAACAGATTCATCTAGAAAGAGACCCAGTCGGGGGAGTTCTCGGTCAAGTCTGCTTACAGACAGCTCTTGAGACCCATTGGTGATGTTGAATGCTGGAAGAAGATATGGAACCCACGACTTATTCCAAAAATTAACTTCTTCTGGTGGTCTCTTATGCATGAAAAAATCTTGACTCTGGACAATTTGAAAAGGAGGGGATTCCAAATTCCCAACAGATGTATCTTATGTAAAGTTGAGGAGGAATCTATTGGCCATCTTTTCATCCATTGCCCTTTCGCAGGGCACTTGTGGGCCATCACCCTTGAAAAATGTGGTATACAATGGGTTTCTCATGATAACATTCATCAGTTTGTTAATGGATGGTCACCTCCCACCCACCACCCCCTGATTATACAGCTATGGAGGTAGATCCCTCCTCATATCTGTTGGAGTGTTTGGAAAGAAAGAAATAACAAAATCTTCAGAGATGTTGAAACCTCCCCTGATAACATTTTTTCTAGTTGTTTTAAAATGCTTATGGATAATATATCAGTGACTAGGTGGAAACCCCCCCCAATCCTCCTAACCCGACTGATAAAAGAATTGTTGAACTTTAGAAGCTCCCCCCAGAGTTTAAACTCTTCAATAACACTTCAAAGATCAACAGAAAAAGGACCAAATGGTTAGCCCCAAACCCCTCTTGGCATAAACTCAATTTTGATGGGTCAGCTCAAAATACCTAGTAAGCGGGTGGTGGTGTTATTTGTGATCATCAGGGGACTACTATTGCCGCCTATGCGGGTAGCTTGAAGAATCATACTGTCATTCAAGCTGAGGGAATGGCTCTGCTATGGGGCCTGAAATTCACCACTGCTATAGGTATTGGACAACTAAAAATTGAAGGTGATTCTAAAGTTATTGTGGAAGTTGTCAGTGGTAGATCTATAGCGGGTTGGAAAGTGGATTCTATTTTGAGGGATGCAAGAATGTTTCCGGCTAACCTTGACTATTTCACTATCCGCCACATTTTTAGAGAAGGGAATGTAGCTGTTGACTCTATGGCTGCTATGGGTAGGCTGCAAAACGACTTACGATGTTGGAGGAACACTGATCTGCTACCAATGACCACCAAGGAGATCTTGGAGAAAGAAAAAAACTAAGACTTATGACGATTTTTTCTAATTGTTATCGGATGAAGAGCATCAATTTTCAAATTTTGAATTTGAAGGGGAAACTCGCCCATCATGGGTTGGGATTGCCACGTAGCTGCATATGGCCTTGTCATTAGTCTCAAGCGGCTTTAAATAATGATGATACTTATTGGCATAGTACCAATATCGGGAAAGACAATTTTCTATTTATCATCCGAACGAATGTCATTGGCTGTGATGAAGGCAACAACTGGGCTCGACTAAATCACATTGGGTGGATTGATTGGTCACACGAGTGTAATAGATTTCGTGATGGGGAAATCTGTCTAAACACAACTTGTAATAATCACGATGATTATTGCATGATTTTATTCCAGAATTTGTTGAGTTTTCTTCTCGACTTTGCTTCTGCTCTGGTTTG
Organism: Cryptomeria japonica; assembly: GCF_030272615.1. Taxonomy (NCBI): domain Eukaryota; kingdom Viridiplantae; phylum Streptophyta; class Pinopsida; order Cupressales; family Cupressaceae; genus Cryptomeria; species Cryptomeria japonica. The sequence goes on along the minus strand of NC_081414.1, from coordinate 586,273,906 downwards.
GCTTTGTATCCTTGTTGCCCTGTTTTTCATTTGCTCTTCTAAGTTGGAAGAAACGATCATGGGGGGTGACAGACTGAGACTTGAACCTGACAAAACGAATGAATTCAAGGTCAGGTCGACGGTTTGGTTTGTTTGCTCAAAAGGAGGCATTGATAAATTCATGGAGAGCATGAAAGGAAATGATGAGAGACCGTCGAAGCAATTTGTGGCCTCCTAGGAGGACAGAAGGGTCACTATGGGTGGTATCTCGTTCGAAGTCAACGAAGATGTGATTGCTCAGTCAACGAGCCTGTCCATGGAGGGTACGAAATGGAAGAAATAGAGCCGCATATCGGACACCACCAGCCTAAACCAGTTTTTCTGTGATGGGGAGAACCCTGTGAAGAGGGTTGGCTGCTTCAACCGGGAAGAGCTTTCGCCGCCTTGGGACGAGGTCTGCTACATCATCATGAAGTATTTCACCCTTGAAGAATGGTATGGGGTTTTCTACTACTATCACCTTCCTTTCCTTAACCATCTTAGGAATAAAGATCTTATCTCCATTCTTTTTTTTCTGTTGCACTCTATGGATTCTAATGTGAGAGATATTGCAAAAGCCAAGAAGAAAGGCAAGGACTTTACTATTCTCCACCAAGGCCGTATCCTCCACCTTTACAATTTCCACTTGGTCCTCTGCCCTCCTTGCACGATTTCTATCCAAAATGTGCCTGAAAGCCAATCTTCGGCCATAGCTGCTGGTAACCCTGACATAAGCTCTCCTCGGTTGCCTGAACCTGGCTCCTCCAGTAAGAAAAATAAAAAGCACTACTTGGAAGATTCAAAACCCCCCAAGAAAGTGAGAATTAAGGAAATCGACTTAGATGTGGAGATTACAGATGAAGCTAACACTCCCTGCCGCTCTGTGAGATTAGTGTCCAAATCCCCTGAGAAATCGTTAAGGGACCCCTCCTCATCCCATGAAACTGGGAATTCCATCTTCTCTGGTAATGCAACCGCGTTTCAGTCCACCTCGACCCCCCACTCTGTCAGCTCCACCCATGTGTCTGAGGGCCCTAAAAATTCCATGAGCCCAGATGCCGGTCCCAAATCCCGGGCAAACTCTTCGTCCCCTACTCTCAGGTTTGATAAGATGATGGTGGTGGAGGAAGTGAGCAACATCAAGGAGGAAGCGGATGACAAACTGACGGATTTGGAAAAGAAAGTGGATGGCATGATTGAAAACCTGCAGGAAATTACCAGTAGAACGGAGGCCATTGAGAACAAGCTGCATGACGTCTCCAGGTTTGCTTTGAATGTCATGCACAGCTCTGCGACCACTCTTTGTCTCTTGCAGGTTAGCACACTCAAAAGCAAAGGAAAGGAGGATGAGGACTACAAGGACCTCTTTAAATTCCTCACCAAGGAATGGGCAAGGAAGCTCCTCCCCAAGAGGAGCCATGGAAAAAAGAAGTAGTCGTGTTTTCTATGGTTTGGGTTTCTGGTTTTTTGAATGGCCCTAATGGTATGTCAGCTTATAGTTATGGTTTCTGGTTATTCCCGAACTTGACTATCTTTTGCCCTGCATGGCATATTTTAATTATGACTTTTATATACTTGGTTAATATGTGTAGCATGTTTAAAGTTTTTGATAGAGGAAAGTTTAGGAGGCTGTGATTTTGCTGCTTCACAATTGGTTATCCACTGTTTTATTATTTGTACCTGGGACAACCCCCTAGTTTTGGTTGCTTTTTATATAAAAAACATAGGTAATAATTTCAGAGGGCTATGTGATAATTTACTGCAATTATTTCAACAAATATAGGTAATAACTTAAAAGGGTTATGTGATAATCAACTGAAAGAGTCTGCATGAATACCATTTCCCCACTTCTAAATAACAATGATGTGGTTTTCATGATCAGTGCAGTAAAGGCCTATTACCAAATTCCAATAACAGTTAATCTGAACTTAAGTAACAATGTTGAAAAACCAATTTATGAAGGACAGGGTAAGTCTCATACCATGGAATTATACTCAAAGTTCCTGGCACGTGGTCCTATTTTGTTAAGATCCATGGGGCAGCAAAAATTTGCACATGATATAACATTTTTATTCTTTCCATTAAATAAAAAATAAAATAAAATTTAAATCATATATGTCACACTAATATGTCTTACAGTACCATATAGTGTTTGTGTTTAACAACTTTAACTTACTCAATGGTAGGAATGAACATATGTTATTATTATCATCAAGCCTTTTAACTGTTGAGATTTTTTGGGGAAATTCTAAAGCTAGCTAGCGGTCTCATGAATATAATATCTTTGTATGTGCATAATAAAAACAAGTAAAAATAATTTATTTCCCTTCAAAACTATTTTTTAATAGAAATTAAACTTAGATGTTTGACAAGTGGCAGATAACATCCCTAAGCCGGTGGGGCAATTTCTATCCCCACCCCTTTTTCACCCACTCAAATTTGCATGTCTAAAACGTAGGGGCTTCTATTTATTTTTTTGGAAAAGATTCCTGTAAAGCGGAAAATCGCAGTCGAACCCTAGTTGGTCTCCCCTCTTCTAACTCCTAGGAGAGAGAAGGGAGGTTCGCTAGGATTCGATGGGTTTTCACTTAGGGGGAAGACTTTACATTCAAAAGAGGGGTTGAAACTCATAAGATTCAATCCCACACGATGTAAGATTGGATGCTAAATGAATTTCAAGGGTTTGGAAAGCAAAGCTACCCTCTTTTGTAAAGAATGTTGATTAAGGAAATTAAGCTAAGGATGCATAGAAAGTCATAAAGATTCGCTTATAAACTGAGTTTAGGTTATAGGATGAAGCTGCGGACTTGGAATTAGCAGTAGAATGTCGATACGGCGCTGTCCTGCAAATTTGAGAAAAAGTTGTGGGGACGATGGCGCCCGGCGCCACGGTCCTCCGAAAAATCCGCGAAACGAAGGGGGATCTGTTCGTCTCTGCACAAGGATTCCAGATCTTCAATTTCAGCCGCGTACCTGCAACCTACACACAGAAAAGCGAAGACGATTGGGGGGTTAGGGATTAGGGGTTTGCCTTTAGGTCAAACCCCGGTTTTGGAATTAACCAAGAAATGAGCAAGAGCTGTAAATGTAAATGACTGTAAAACAAGTACTAATACCTTGTTCTAAGGATGTTTGTATCCTTATGTGCGAAGGTTTAGATGTTGTATGTTGTAGTATGTAGTATGTGATCTCCTCTTCAATGGTTGAATCCTTGTCTTGAATGCAACACTTAGCCTTGAATGGAGACTTGGAATGATCAATGGCTTGAATGCTTGAATGCTTGAGTATAATTTCCACGCTTTTTTTCATCCTCCGAATGAAAGAGGAAAATGTAGTTTATATACTTGTCATTTAGGGCTAATAGACTGATTTTCCTGACCTTAGGCCGACCAGGGAAAGTATATTTCCAAATTGCAATCAAAAAGACCCGATACCACTTAGGGAACCGGGCCCAAAATAGGACCCAGGGACCAGGGCGCCGGGCGCCCTGGTCCTGAGGGACCAGGGCGTTGGGCGCTCTGGTCCCACCTCCCGGGACATTAGGGTGCAAGGAGGTTCAGGCCAGGGTGCTTGAAAAATGCAGTTTTCAGTGTCGTGAGCGAGTTTTGGGGTCTCCATTCAGGTTGCGTGTTGCGTCGCCATCGTGAAGACCGAAATGCAGTCGAAATTGCAAGTGTCGCAATTTTAGGATGCTACATTTAGCCCCCACTTTAGCGGGAGTATGTATGCTCATACTTCCGGTAAAGTACAAGGAAACAACGTTGAAAGACTTTCACCACGTCAAGGAGGCAAGATACACCAAGCCCCCAGTGGACTAAGGATCTTACAACTTCGATTGACAAAGTAAAAGGGAAGATCACGAGGGAGAACCATGACTGTCAGTAGTAAGGTTCCCTCACTATGAGTCATGCAAAAGAAATACCAAAAATCTTCAAGACAAAACTAAGTTTGCCAAGAAATTTTCAAGTATCTTTGAAAGGATAGACAGGGTGTATGCCCCCCTACGTTAAAGCGATCGCACACGCCTCAACGGGGGTGATTGTTTTAACGTAGTGATACACATAAGAAATGAGAAAGGAAAGGAGCCCATTATCGCAAGGATTTAGCCCCCAAGTGTGAGATAAGCCCAAGGATAATAGACACAAAACACAAAGCACGAGGTGACTTCGCTTTCCTTGGGGTCAGTATGCTGTATGATAAGTCATGTATATATATCATATGTATGTATGCATAATTGTTCTTCATTCCCCAATCAAGGAAGGTCACCTAGAAGAAGGGAACACATGTGTCTTTTGAGTCAACATGAGAGAGATCGAGAGATCTCAATGCTTTGCATCGTCCTCAAGTAGACAACACTAAGGACGACAAATAGAAGAATGAGAATAACATATAGAAGAAGTAACAAAAGAGAGGGGGAGAGAGTCTGCTATGCTAATGTAACTAGTCTAGCATGTCATCTACCCCCCGATCTTGCTGATCAATGTTTCGGGAAGGCAGGGAACACGCTAGAGGAGGAACATCCAACACAGCAGATGGAGCTATCACAAGATCCAAACAAGGGCTATGTTCATGTTCCAAGCCACATTGTTCTTGTCTAGGAGCTAGGATAAGTGCTTTAGAAAATTCATTAGATAAATGGTTATCAACATCAACAAGTTCATATTCACTATCAGAAGCAAGAGGAGTAACATTTTCATCTATATCATCATCAAGATTTATAAAAATAGGATCTTTAACTCGCACAGGATCAAGACCATCATGCATCTTATGTTTAGGAGATTTAGGCTCAATATCCGGCTGAGGGGAAAATGGAATAATGCTTGTTGAAGGTGTTTTTGGAGATTGTAAAGTTTGAGAAGCAGCTGCTTGAGCCCTAAGACGACGCTTTCGTCGACGTTCCCGTGCAGAACGATTACGTCTAGTCTTAGTAGGAAGTGCAGAAGATAGAGGAGGAGGAATGTTCTCATCCTTATCACTTGGGTGTTTAGGTTGTGGTCTCTTAGGCTGGATAATAGGAGAAGAAGAAGGTCTCTTCTCTCTATAGAAGGCAGGAGGAGGAACTGCTCCATATAAAGGAGGAGTTTTTGGTTTAGGAAGAAGACCAAGTCCATCATGACGAGGAGGTATAGGTCTATTCTTGGAAGGTTTATCAGGCATAGACATAGTCGCATCCATAGGGACGAGTTGGGAATCTTCTTGGGGAAAGACATTAGTTTTGTCTTTCAAAGGAAGAATTTCCTTCTCAAGAATGATAGGAATGTCAAGTTTAGGTGCTCTAGGTTCACTTAGAGATAGGATCATATCTGTTTTCCACTTTTGATAAGATTTGAAAAGATGATCACTTCGCGGAGGAAGAGATTGGAATTGTTTAGGCCAAAAGTAATCAATAGGAACACTAGAGGTTCTTTCAGCTGATTTAAAGAGACTATGATTGACAGTAACGACTTCACCATTATGGGGAAATTTCAAACACTTATGAATAGGAGAAGCAATAGCTTTCATGGAAGATAGCCAAGGATAGCCAAGCTTCACACGAAATTGTTCGGAAGAAGGAATAATAGCGAAGTTCATATCAAGAGATTTATTATGGACCTCAATGGGCAATGTAATAGAACCAATTGCAGGAGAAGAAAATGCATCAAATAATTTCACAATCACATCTGTTTTGTCATAGATCACTTGATTCAATTGCAAAGTAAAAAGAAATTCTTCAGTAATAACATTAACCATGCACGAAGGATCAATAAGCACTCCACGGCAAGGCATATTCTTGACTTTTGCAACTATGTATAAAGGACCATCAGGTGCCCTAATGGTTTCGCTAGAATCAAATGTGATGGAAGGTTCTTTAGGGTTTTCTTGCTGCTCTACAAAGTTAATCACATTCGGAGTCATAGACACAAGACCATCAGATGAGAAAGAGGAATCATTAGCCTCAATCACATTAGAGGTATGAGAGGTATGAGAAGGTAATGGATCAGTAAAAATCTGAAGATTTTGGTTAGGAGGAGCTACAGATGTGTTGCCTTTATCATTCACTCCAGAAACAGAAATAGTATTATTATCAATCAAATCTTGAATTTTACCCTTTAGAGAAAAACATTTTTCAGTATCATGCCCAGGCTGACGATGAAAGTGACAAAAAGCTTTGTGATCAAAATAAGGTGAAGTAATCTTTGCAGGATCAATTTGTCTTATAGGAGGAAGGGTAAGCACATTTTGTTCCAATAACTTATTCATAATACCATGCAATGATTCATTCAAAGGAGTATACTTTCTTTCTTTCTTGAAAAATTTAGAAATAGGAGGCACACTTGATGTTGCATTCACATTGTTGTTGATGATGTTTTCATTGAATTTGATGGAATCTCTGTTCGGTTTAAACTTCCCAAATGGTTGTTGACTGCTATCACCCTTATCACTCGGAGCCATAGGATGTGATTGTTCCATTTGACTCACAGTCAGTTGATAATTATGAAGAGTGGCGCACAACTGTTGGAAAGAAGTAAACTCAGAAAACAGAAGTTTGTCTCGAATATCTTTTTGCAAATTAGAAATAAAGATTCTTTGAATATCATTATCAGGCATTGGAAAAGAAATTTGAGCATACAAATGCTTATATCTACCAATGAAATCAGTCACTTTTTCTTTAACACCTTGTTTACAATGCATTAAATCAATCAAAGTAACTTTAGGACTTATGTTATTTTGAAATTGTTGAATGAAAGCATTTGCAAGTTGTTCGAAAGAAGTAATAGAATAAGAAGGCAACGAGCAATACCATTGTAGGGCTTTGTCTCTTAATGTTCTGGTAAATAGTTTTGCAAGCAACCTTTGGTCATAAGCAAAATCAGTACATATTGTTTGAAAAGTCTTAACATGTGTTAGAGGATCTCCTTTACCATTATAAAGCTCCAAATGCGGGATTTCAACATGCTTAGGAGGAATGGCTCGAACAATATCAAGAGAAAGTGGGCTTGCAACATCAAATGTGGGCACACTAAACTTAGATTGATTCATAGAGGCAATTTGTTGCTGTAAAGAAGAGACAGTTTGTGCAAGATTATTAATGGTAGCTTCAGTCGAAGAGTTCATATTAGGTGTGTTAGATTGAGATGGAGGTGTGATGTTATTGAAAGATGGTAAAGAGTAAGGTGGTGGGACCCTATGATAGTCAACCATAGGGGATGATTGGATAGGAGGAACACTACAAGGAGGAATGGAATGGTTAAATGAATTGCCCCCTTGTGTCATGTTCATTTGTGAAGATGTAATAGGAACACTTATTGAAGGAATGAATGAAGAAGTCGGATTAAATGAAGGAATAGGGTTAATTGAAGAAGGAGGATTGCCCCCATGACTGGTAATCACAGGAGGAATGTCTTGTATAGAGGTAGCCATGATGTTTGATGTAAAGGTAGGTAAAATAGCAATAGAAGTGGTCAAAGGAATAGAATGATTGACTTGTGTAGGAGGTTGTGTATAACCTAAAGATTCGGCACAACTCTTCATAGGCATCACATTCGAACCCACAATGTGTGCAATACCACACAAAATATCAATTCCATTCTTATCACTTTGAAGCATGCGTTTTAGACCCTCAATTAAAGGAAGAGCTTGACTATCGGGATACTCATGAGACATCCATTGGTGAAAATCATCAAATTGGTTATCCAATTTGGAAAGTTGTTCAACAGAAACTTCATGAGGAGCTTCTTCATCATTAGGAGGATTAGAGGAATTACCCATGTCCTCGTTAAAAGGCTACTCAAATTAGGTTCCATCTCCTCAGTAGTTAAACCTCGGAAGGACTTAATTCTACGGCTTCGTCTAACGGGAATAGTGTAAGTAGGGCTTATTGTTGTAAAACTCATGCACTAGAGAGAGAGAGAAGATTTTGATCTTAGAGGTAGCAATTTTCAGTAAAACCAGCCAATCTTCCAGATTTAAGCTGTTAAATACAATCACAATAGTCTCCCGAAATTTCGGAAAAAATGTCCGGGACGGTGGCGCTCGGAGTGCAACACGGTCCCTGCAACTTTTTCCGAAATTTGCAGGGATGAAAGGTATGATGATTTTAGAGCTAATCTGAAAAAATTGAGGGATTTTACGATCTGTAGATAGGCCAAATTAAAGTTGCAAATTCAAAATTGAACCCTATCAAGATTGTCGAAAAATGCAAAATTTGAATTTTGAAAAAGAGAGGGAAACTGAGATTTTGAATTTTATGATTTTAGAGGGAATGTCAAGAGCAATGCAAATTTTGAAATTTGAAAATTGACTCAATTTCACGCAAAATTCAATTTTGAAAGCGGAAATCAAAGTTGTTGTAATTAGGCACTTAATTTCAAAAGTCACAAAATGCGAATATTTGAATAAAGCACTGAAATTTCAAATGAATGCAAATACAATTTTCAGATCTAAGACAGTAAGAACACAATTTTGACACAAAATTTCAGTTTCGATAATTTTTGAATGATTAGGAGCCTTAGACCAAGCAATCACAAGACCAACTTTGACTGTAATTTTGAAAGTGTTATAATTGACAAAATCAGCCAAAATTCTGGATTTTAGCAGGAAAATACAGCAAGATCTCGCTCCCGAAATTTTGGAAAAAATGTCGGGGACGATGGCGCTCGGAGTGCAACACGGTCCTCGCAACTTTTTTCCAAATTTTCAGGGATGAAAGATATTGTGATTTTATTGCGGAATCCAAAGTTACAGCTGATTTGGAGATGTTTTGATCGGTCAAATTGTCGGACAAAGGTTGAATCAAGAGGGTTTCAAAAATTAGGGTTTTGACTTTTAACCACTTAATTTTCAGAATTAAAGTACAAATATGAATTGATAATTTGTAATAGAAGGACAGATCTGAAACAAGCATTAACATTTAGACATTTCGCAAGTTTAATTACTAAAAAGAAATTTTAGGGTTTTAATGCAATCACCTCTAAAACTTTGCAAAAGATCAAACATGGAAATGTAATCAATTTTTTCAGATCTAAGCATGAAAAATCAGAAAGGATGTTCACGTCGGGTTCACCAAAATGTAAAGCGGAAAATCGCGGTCGAACCCTAGTTGGTCTCCCCTCTTCTAACTCCTAGGAGAGAGAAGGGAGGTTCGCTAGGATTCGATGGGTTTTCACTTAGGGGGAAGACTTTACATTCAAAAGAGGGGTTGAAACTCATAAGATTCAATCCCACACGATGTAAGATTGGATGCTAAATGAATTTCAAGGGTTTGGAAAGCAAAGCTACCCTCTTTTGTAAAGAATGTTGATTAAGGAAATGAAGCTAAGGATGCATAGAAAGTCATAAAGATTCGCTTATAAACTGAGTTTAGGTTATAGGATGAAGCTGCGGACCTGGAATTAGCAGTAGAATGTCGATACGGCGCTGTCCTGCAAATTTGAGAAAAAGTTGTGGGGACGATGGCGCCCGGCGCCACGGTCCTCCGAAAAATCCACGAAACGAAGGGGGATCTGTTCGTCTCTGCACAAGGATTCCAAATCTTCAATTTCAGCCGCGTACCTGCAACCTACACACAGAAAAGCGAAGACGATTGGGGGGTTAGGGATTAGGGGTTTGCCTTTAGGTCAAACCCCGGTTTTGGAATTAACCAAGAAATGAGCAAGAGCTGTAAATGTAAATGACTGTAAAACAAGTACTAATACCTTGTTCTAAGGATGTTTGTATCCTTATGTGCGAAGGTTTAGATGTTGTATGTTGTAGTATGTAGTATGTGATCTCCTCTTCAATGGTTGAATCCTTGTCTTGAATGCAAAACTTAGCCTTGAATGGAGACTTGGAATGATCAATGGCTTGAATGCTTGAATGCTTGAATGCTTGAATATAATTTCCACGCTTTTTTTCATCCTCCGAATGAAAGAGGAAAATGTAGTTTATATACTTGTCATTTAGGGCTGATAGATTGATTTTCCCGACCTTAGGCCGACCAGGGAAAGTATATTTCCAAATTGCAATCAAAAAGACCCGATACCACTTAGGGAACCGGGCCCAAAATAGGACCCAGGGACCAGGGCGTTGGGCGCTCTGGTCCCACCTCCCGGGACATCAGGGTGCAAGGAGGTTCAGGCCAGGGTGCTTGAAAAATGCAGTTTTCAGTGTCGTGAGCGAGTTTTGGGGTCTCCATTCAGGTTGCGTGTTGCGTCGCCATCGTGAAGACCGAAATGCAGTCGAAATTGCAAGTGTCGCAATTTTAGGACGCTACAATTCCAAATAATCTCGTAGCACATTTTTTTTAATTCATGGGACTGCCTCTTCCTTAAAAATAGAGCTTAAGTCCCCCTTTGAATTTTGATTATAATTATTTCAGATAATTTAGGAGGTTCTAATGGGCCCCACCTTTGAAGTTTGATTATAATTATTTAGATATAACCATATTGCAATTATTAAGAAAAAATATGTGCAAACAAAATTGCAATTTTTAATCATTGCATACCATAAACTAGTAAAACATCATGAATGAAATGACAAATCACCACAATCCTAGGACTTCTCAAAACCATCATCAAAATCTATTGTCACACTATGACATGTATCACCCTAGTGTGTTGCATGTAGTTAAGGTTGTGACAAAGACATCACCGACATCCTAGGATTTCTCACTCATTAACAAAATCTTCTATTTCTTTTTCTTTTCCTCCTTATAGTTTCTTCTAAAATGGCTAGTCTTGCTACAGTTCCAAAATTTTGCCTTGGACTTATTATTGGGAGATTTGGATCTCCCATGAGATTTTAGATCTAGACTTGTTTGCTTACAATTTTCTTCTTGTTTTCTTTCTTTATACCACAAACAACTACAACCTATTCAATAGGTTTATAAGTCTTTCTTTACATCTCTATGAAAAGAGATGATGCCAATGCATTATCCATTTGCAACTCGATGGTATTGTTTCTAATAGCCACAACAAGGTGGTCTCATAAATCTAGTTAAGAATACAACAAAGTCAGTGGTCCTTGGCCAGTTTTACTCCAACAAAGTGCAACTAGGTAACAACCATGTTAAATGAATTTAGGTGTTTGACGACAAAGCCACCATCCTCCACCTTGAGGGTATACAACTTATTAAAAAGAGTTTTTTAACCAAAGAATTAGCATGGTACAAATCTTCCAATCTTTTTCTAACAAGTGCTATGTAGCTCTCTTCATGTATTTATAAAACAATATTGAATTGGCCAAACATAGTCTAATTAGATCCTTGTATTTTTTGTATTTTGTCCTAGTCTTCTTGTGACAACAATAGGCTTGGATCTAGAGACTACAACTCATAGAACTCTAATAATGAGAATATCCCCCATCTTGAGCTTCCAAAATTAAAGTGTCCTTTAGAACTTCTTCATTTCTATTCTAGATGTGCTTGGCATCTCTTCCTACAATAAGATCAAAACCCCTACACAAGCTCCCTCTCAAATGAAGTTTACTACCCAAAAACCTCTAAACAACATTTAGAATTTGAGGTGATTACCAAATGAAAGAAAGAAATGTATGCATAGATTGTTCCTAAACTAATCTTAGAGGAGAGTGATATGGAGAATTCAAATCTTTATAATTATAGAAAGGAGGAACACATAAAACAAAAAAAATATATACAACACATGTATATAGGGGGAAACTCTTTGAGGAGAAAAATATGATAGTCCAAAGTAGCCCAATGTATTATTTGTGTTTTGTCCTAGTCTTCTTGTGACAACAATAGGTTTGGATCTAGAGACTACAACTCATAGAACTCTAATAATGAGAATATCCTCCATCTTGACCTTCCAAAATTTAAGTTTGTCCTTTTATAACTTATTCATTTCTATTCTAGATGTGTTTTGCATCTCTTCCTACAATAAGAACAAAACCCCTACACAAGCTCCCTCTCAAATGAAGGTTACTACTCACAAACCTCTAAACAACATTTAGACTTTGAGGTGATTACCAAATGAAAGAATAAAATGTATGCATAGATTCTTCCTAAACTAATCTTAGAGGACAATGATAAGGAGAATTCAAATCTTTATAAATATAGAAAGGGGGAACACATAAAACATAAAAAAAATGTACAACACATGTATATAGGGGGAAACTCTTTGAGGAGAAAAATATGATAGTCCAAAGTAGCCCAATGCATTATTTGTATTTTGTCCTAGTCTTCTTGTGACAACAATAGGCTTGGATCTAGAAACTAAAACTCATAGAAAGTTCTAATAATGAGAATATCCTCCATCTTGAGCTTCCAAAATCAAAGTTTGTCCTTTAGAACTTCTTCATTTCTATTCTAGATGTGCTTGGCATCTCTTCCAACAATAAGATCAAAACCCCTACACAAGCTCCCTCTCAAACGAAGATTATTACCCAAAACCTCTAAACAACTTTAGAATTTGAGGTGATTACCAAATGAAAGAAAGAAATGCATGCATAGATTCTTCCTAAACTAATCTTAGAGGAGAGTGATATGGAGAATTCAAATCTTTATAATTATAGAAAGGAGGAACACATAAAACATAAAAAAAATATACAACACATGTATATAGGGGGAAACTCTTTGAGGAGAAAAATATGATAGTCCAAAGTAGCCCAATGTATTATTTAGTAATATAAAATGGTTATAACATTAACAAAGAAATCATTTACAAGAGCATCACAAACTAGAGATCTGATGTAATTATGACTGTTTATGGTAAAAATGGAATAACAGTATTGAAAGACTGAATAGATTCAACCACAAAACCCTAACCTAACAAAACAAAGATCCACCATAACATATGAAGATTACCTAAGACAATGAAAATCAACAAAATCACAAAGATTATACCATCACATGTTCAATAGGGTTTGAATCTCCATTCTTCCTATCTCCATTGATCTTGCTTGATATATTTGCTCTCAGATTTTATGTGTGCACAAGAGCTCAACAAAGAATGGAAATGTGGTTGCAAGTAGGCTTGATCGCATATAAAAGTTTGAATGCTAGTCCAAGAGTTAGGGTTGATAATGTCGGAAGCATCTCCTTATATATAAGACACTATAGAAAATGGAGGGATAAGATTGAGAGGTATAAAAGATAAATGGTCGGCTAGGATTAGAGGGTAGGTAAAAGAAATAAGAAAATAATGAGAGGGTAGGTAGTGTAAAAATTAAGAGATGAATGACATGTGTCATGGGCAGAAAAGGTTAATGAATTAATTAAATAAATGAAGATTTATTTAATTAATTAATAGAAGAAGTGGGATCAATTAAATAAATAAGATATTTATTTAATTTAAGAAAAGGACAATTTAAATAAATAAAGGTATTTATTTAAATGAGAAATAAGGCTAGAAGAGGATAAATGAATTAATTAAATAAATAAAGATTTATTCAATTAATAGAAGAATTAGGCTCAAATAATTAAATAAATAAAAATATTTATTTAATTAGACAGGACAATTTTAGGTGTCTACATTTTGCCCCTCTTTGAGACAATGCAACTTGTTGCGTTGTTTCAAAGAAGATAAGATGAACTGATACAAAGTTGCCCCAAGATGGGAATGATATGCCCCCTCAAGAGATTGGATGAAAATGTCTGAAAAGATCGCAGACAATCTCTCGATAAGAGAGAAGGGCTAGAAAGGACTAACCAGATAGGATAGAGTGACAGAGTCACGGGATAAAGAAGACTGACTCGGGAGACTAAGGATAGGGTAGTCTATAAGATAGGCTACAAGGGAAAACATCCTTATTGTCATCCACACACCTAAGAGATCAGAGTGCAGAGAGAGCAGAGAGCAGTTAGTAGCGATGGCATTGGTGCACAGATTTGATCGTGTTCGCCGATATCAGAGGCCAACTAATGTAGGAGAGCCGGTAAGTACCACAAAACCTCTTTGTACCTTATTGCATTAATTGTTTTCATAAATGCATGTTAGGTAGTGCAATAAATAAGCTTTAGGAGTGTCGAAAAAATGTCAAGCGGGGGGGGGGGGGGGGAATGTTAAAGCGTGTCTACGTTGGTGTTAGGCGCATCTATGATTGTAATAGCATTTGTGTTAGATGCGAGTGCGTCTGTGTATTCCAGGCCCGTTTGTGCAAGACAGGCACGTCTGTGCAGAACATAGGCATGTCTGTGTGTTTTAGGCGTGTCTGTGCAGGGTAGGCGCATTTATGAAGTGTGCAAGTGTGTTTGTGTCGTAAATGTGTGTTTATGTCTTCAAGGTCGAATCAGCAGTTCTGTGATAAACATACGCCATCGATTGGATAAGCTGCTGAGAGGATACACTCAAACAGGTCCTCTAGGGAAGACTAGGATACCAAATAGGGCTAGGATTGACAATTCTGTGATAGAACATACGTTGCCAATCAGGAAACTACTCAAGAGGATACACTCAAGCAGAGGCCCCTGGATAGGATAGATCGAGACACTTTGTGATGAACAGGGAGTGCCATAGAAATTGACAATTCTGTGATAAAACATACGTTGTCAATTGGATAAGCTACTCAAGAGGATACACTCAAGTAGGTGCCCTAAAAGATAGGATCAAAGCAACACTTTGTGATGAATAGGGAATGCTACTAGGATAGAAAGCAACACTTTGTGATGAACAGGGAGTACTACTAGGATAAAAGAGCAGCACTTTGTGATGAACAAGGAGTACCACTAGGATAGAGTGTCATATGATAGATATAAGCACTAGGATAAAAAGAAGCACTTTGTGATGAACAGGGAATGCCATTAGGATTGACACAGTTGATTTGTTTGACTGCAGGAGGACCTACCTATGCTGGAGTCACATGAGAGATTCCCTTCGACTTAGAGTTTACGACCAGAGCTAACATTCGAGGATAGAGCAACAGTTGAGGCTATGGGCTTGCTATATATTTTGTATGTGCTCGAGTTTCGGGCGAGCATGGGATTGCTGACTACATTAGCTGAGAGATGGCACTCAGAGACATGCACGTTTCATTTGTCAATGGGTGAGATGACAATCACCTTAGAGGATGTGTACAGGATACTGAGGATACCAATCGATGGGGAGTTGGTTCCTTACGATCGAGAGGGAGACAAGGATGCACTAAGACAAGTGTTTCAGGATCTAGGACTGGAGATGAGGGTAGGACATGTGGCTTGGGATACTATGACAACTACACTACCGACGATGCTAGAAGGAGTTATCAGTGGATTCCTCTGTCCAGACAGGGCAACACGAGGGTTGGCAGTGGGATGGGGGAGGACTCTGGAGACATTGGTGATGGAGCACACCAGGTTTGCATGTGGGTCGTGTCTACTGGCACACTTGTATTATGAGCTGGATCAATTTGTGTATCACGGATCAACAGGATTGGGATGCAGCGTGACACTGTTGCAGATATGGGCATATGAGCATCTGTTGGTTACATGTTTGATACACTTTAGAAGCAAAGGACATGGACGCAGTTATGTACACCTGTATGATATGATTACGCCACAGCCATGGATTGGGAGGATGGAGTATTAGAGCAGGGTTATTGATGAGATAGACAGTGTGGTATGGAGGTCATACCGGGACTGTGAGGAGTGGGAGGATGATGTAGTGGAGCTACCATATGTATTCCGGAGTAGGTATCTGATTGGGCGGACACCATATGTTACTAATAGGCAGTTGATAGATAGGGTATGCAGGCAGTTTGGCAGGACACAACATATGGCACAGGGGTCGGGGATGTATGCGCGGACCGTGAGGGATCAGGTGCATTTAGGGTCATTATTGTCGTATGATCAAGAAGTGACACAACTATAGGAGATGGTTCCCATGCCTTGGGATATTTGGGTAGATGTGGAGGATGCAGGGATGGATACAAAGCATACTGCATATTGGGCAGAGCATCTGTTTCCATAGTTGGCGGATCCAGGGGAGCCGATAGAGGGAGATGGTGGAGGTGATGGAGATGATAGTGGAGATGGCGGAGGTAGAGGCTGATGACAGAGGCGGGGACCAGTGGTAGAGAGGAGAGTGGAGAGGAGAGACAGGCCCATCAGGCTCATGTAGTGAGGGGTAGAGGTGGATTGTTGTTATAGGTGCCAGTAGCACAGGTTCCCAGATAGGTACAGGTTCCCAGACGGGTATACGGATGGGGACAGGGACAAGAGCAACCACAGGAGTAGCCATAGGGACCGGGTGAGGGGAGAGAGGAGGAGGATGAGCTACTATCCTTGAGGGAGATCTACTAGGGACAAGCAGATGAGATCCAAGATCTGGAGAGGGATACAACTAGGCTTAGGAGATAGCTGAGGGACACTGAGTGGGAGAGGGACCAGGATATTCAGCGTTATACGGAGGCTGAGATAGCACTGAGGGCAAGGAGGTAGGCAACATAGGACACAGGGGCCGGATTCACCTATGTTTTGCGGGTAGGGGAGGAGATATCCTACAGGAGAGACTTGTACTATGGGGTGGTACCACTAGATCAGCGGGCTAGGAGCTTCCAGAGACCATCACGAACTATGACGACCTCTGGAGGTGGGGTTATGGGTCCTCCACCACCACCAGACAAAGGGGGCAGGAGAGATGATCCTCGAGCAAGTCCTTATAGGGCTCAGACTCCGTCGAGGCTAGCTAGTTCCGAGGGAGGGAGTTCATCATAGCCTTAGAGGGCTTCCTATGTATCCGTTTTGTACCATTTTGTATGATGATGTAGACACCTTCGGGTGATTGTAGCCATATGTATTTTGACATCATTGTATCATGACACTTATGATTTTGATATATATATGAGAGGATTCATCGTTGTGGCAACTATATGCATGTGTACCTATGTGATGTTGCTTCTACGTGATGCATGTATCTATGATGCTTATGATATGGATGCAAATATGTACATGACGAAATGCATTTTTTTTGTTCTTTTATGTTTTATATGTCATGCATATGTGAATGTAAATGTGTGAAATGCAAATGAATATGATGAGGATGTAAAATGTGCTAACATGTGTTGTGTGTAGGATGTGATGTAATTTTGATATCTATATGTATGTATGAAATGAGATATGTGGTGATGCAGGTGCAAACTATATGATATGCAAATGTTTTTGGTGTGTCATTATACTCAGTCATGTGATAGCAGGCTACGCGGACTCAAGGACGATGGAGGTCAATCAAGAAAGGGGGATGAAAGATAGAAGATATGGAAGTGAAAGAGATTCTTGTGCTTTATCATCATTGAGCTTTATTATGGCAAGTAGGTTATGACAATCCAGGCATACGTTCAACCCAGAAAGTCATTGTACCTGTTTGCATAGAGATCAGACAGTCACAAACAAGGAATGCCCCAATTCACACTGGACTCACAGCATCCTCATATCCTTGGAAAAGTCATAGCATTACTAAGAGACAATCCACAGACATTAAAGAAAAAAATAGGTGACGATACCCCATCCTTACCCTTCTAGTCAAAGACATCCTGGAGATAAAATCTTTAGTCAGAGACATCCCAGAAAAGATAAAAGACATGTCACCAAAAAAAAAAATCAAAAGAAAACCAAGACTTGACACCAACATCCACTGTAGTCCTCAAGTTTAGTGTCTCTTGTCACTTGTATAAGTCTATTTGATTGTGGTCACAATGTTTTTGTTAACAAAAGGATAGATAACACTGAACCATAATGTTGTTTGAGTCTGTTGAAAGATTTGATTTGTTGAAGCCCATTGTTGCTACTGTGTCTCATCTGAAACTAACTGAATCCATGAAACTGATACTTTATTTCAGAGAAGATGAAACTTTATTGTGGA
Source organism: Cryptomeria japonica (assembly GCF_030272615.1). Taxonomy (NCBI): domain Eukaryota; kingdom Viridiplantae; phylum Streptophyta; class Pinopsida; order Cupressales; family Cupressaceae; genus Cryptomeria; species Cryptomeria japonica. The sequence continues at coordinate 586,256,138 of NC_081414.1, read as the reverse complement.
TCTGTGATGTAAGTGTTGCTTTATTGCGGATTGTGCGCGGATAGACTGAAGAAAACTGTACTCCTCAGAATGTGTGATGCTCTTAGTTCCACACCCATCACTAGACTTAGGATTTGCCTTAGCTACATATAGGAGCTGATTTATTATGGATGGAAATGGGTGAAAAGGAAGGATTATTATGAATGGCTAACCAATCTTAGGTAGATCAATAACAAGCCATGATGGAAATGGGTAAGTTTATTAAGGATGGATAGGCTGTGAGTGTGTGCAAGGTGAAAGGATGAGATTGAATCCTTAAGGAGGGAGGAACAATGTCTCTACACATGGCATCGGTGACTTGGTTTTCACCATGGTACTTGCCCAAGATGCCACCAAAGTGGTTTTCACTGTTGGATGGATTTATTTCTCTTTACTTTTTTTTTTTTTGTGTCACAAGGTGCCTGTTTACCAGGTTTTCACCAAGTAACGATTTTTTATTTTTATGATTTTTTTGTATTTTTGAATTTTTTATTTTTTTGTATTTTTGAATTAGGATATCCTTAAGAGCTATGTGTAAAACCTGCAAAGGTGCATGTTGTTGATAGGATCCTCCAAAGGTTCGCCCTTTGAGTTTGAGAGCTGATATGCACCAGATCCGTAGGCTACTGTAATGATGTAAGGACCAAGCCAATTTGGTTCGAACTTGCCCTTCTTCTCTTTGTCTTGCCGATTTTTGGGATTTTCCTTGAGAACTAAGTCACCCACCTCAAATGTACGAGGCTTTACCTTATGATTGTAACTCCATTGATCCTTGAGTGAATGATGTGTAGCTCAAGTGACTATCTTCCTTGATAAAGGAACTAAGATAGAATTACTAGCGTGTGGACTAAGTTTGCCCATATGCATGTCACCTAAAGAAGTTTGGGCATCCCTGATAACAAAGTCCTTCAAGGAAGTTCCATTAAAGGTCCATGATGTATCGCCAGAAGGGAATGGATGTGTGGAACAAGTGGATGAGTTATGAAGGCTTATGATTGTGAAAAGAAGTGAAAGTGGGATAGCATGATGGAGACTTAGGATCAACAAGTATGATTTTTGACTTGAAATTGTAGAACTTTTTCCCCCAATTATTTTGACATTAGGGGAGATCATCTCCTGCTCTTTTTCTTTCATAGGACTTTTATCCTTGACATTGATTTTTGCAGAGTCCAATAGCTTTTGATTTTGATTTGTACTAAAGGAATTTTAATTATTTTTTACTTTTAGATTTTTCTTTTCAAGGCTTGATTTTTCATCCCTAATGAGTAAGGGATTTTGTAATTCTTGTTGATTCAAGTCTAGGAGCAAAGTGGAAATGGAATGAATGGATGAAATGGTAAGGCTATATGATTTCTCAAGAGGGTTGGCGATACATTCAATAGATTCTTCGTTGGAACCACTCTTAGGACTATTGATATCAAGAGCTACTTGCACCACTAGAGGAGATTTGCATTCAGACTTAGTAGCCACAACACTAGGTAGTTCACACCCAATTCCTTGATACTGCAAATTGTTTGTAGGTTTTTCTTGTCGACAGAATACCTTAGGAGATAGTGGGAGTTGATAAAAATGAAAGATATACTCACCACATCCCATGTCTTTAATCTTGAACTTTTCTTTGAGCTCTGCTTGTTTGGATGTAGAAGCTTTTAAGGATTCTGGATCAACATATGCTGAAGATGGAACAACTTATCGATTGACTGGGATTGTTATTTCTGATCTAGGTCGCAGGATTGTTGCATTATATGAACGGATTTGGATCAACTTTGACGGTCACTTCAACTCCATTGTGTGGGAACTTGATACATCGATGATATGTTGAGGGAACAACTCTCATTTCATGGATCCATGGATGTCCCAAGAGTATGTTGTATGTAAGATCTAGATCAAGGACTTGACAAACCACATCCTTCGTAACTGGCCCAACTCTGAGAGGTAAAGTGACTGTGCCCTTGGATGAGCGCTCTTCATCATCATATGCTTTAATGGTGATTGCATGTGTAGAATTCACAGTCTTTTCAGAATATCTCAATTGCTTAAGAGTGTTCAATGTACAAATGTTCATACCTACTCCTCCATCTATCAAGACTCATTTTATTCGATGTTTGTGTAGGAAGGCTTCAATGTGTAAAGGTGCATTATGCGGTTGGCTTACGGAAGCGTCGTCAGCTTTTGTGAATGTAAGAGAATCTGGAACAGAAAGGTATCCCACCATGGCTTGAAACTACTCCACGTTTAGATCAGTGGGTATAGAAGTTTCTCTTAGGACTTTGTTGAGTATGGCTTAATGCAAAGGAGAGATACGCAACAATTCTAGGATTGCAATAAGCGCGGGTGTCTTCCCTAACTGTTCTACTAGGTTGTACTCAGGTTTGGCTAATGAGGAAACATTGGTTTTAGCTAGAGCACTTTGCAGGGTGACCTTACCTCGACGAGTTGTGACATTACATTCGGAGGTAGATTCAGAAGAAGGTCCAATGCCTTTTAGGACAACTTTGGGTCTTTAGGTAGAATTTTCAGATGTTTTGTCCTTTATGATAATAGTAGAAACATAGTTGTCCATCGAAATGTGATTACTAGTTGAATCATAGTTATAGGATGCTTTGGTATAGTTGGCTTGCTTATCTGTGGCTTTGGATTTTCCCTTGTCATGTTTAGGGAATGGTTCCTTAAACATCTCATGTTCTTGATTGGATGAATGTCCTTCGATCTCGATGTCACCTCTATCAATAAGATCTTGTATAATGTCTTCAGCCGATGATAATTTCCTGTTTTATGTCCCTTGCTCTTGTGATATTCACAGTACTCATCATCATTCCACCAATTTGGTTTGACCTTTGGCTCATATGGAGGATTGTCTAGAATTGTTATTATCTTGTTTGCCACTAGCTTCTTGAAAGCTGATTTAAGAAAAGGACAATTTAAATAAATAATGGTATTTATTTAATGAGAAATAAGGCTAGAAGAGGATAAATGAATTAATTAAATAAATAAAGATTTATTCAATTAATAGAAGAATTAGGCTCAAATAATTAAATAAATAAAAATATTTATTTAATTAGACAGGGCAATTTTAGGTGTCTACAATGACAACATAAAGATACCTACAAATTCAAGCACCCAATAAATAGGAAAATTAATACATGAGACCATCAAATGTTAATTAAAAAATGATGAGCTAAACCAACACCCAAATCATGAGATGAATTTATAGCATAAAAATAGTATATTCTTTCTATCTTTCATGAGTGCATCATAATCCACTCACCAATTCAAGAATTCTATTTTGGAGTTACTAAGTCAAAGATATTTTCTGATGTACTGTAGCATGCATCATAAGTCAATCAACAAGTGTAACTCATTAAGATTAAATTTTAGACTTATTTTTATATAATTTTATCAATTTTAATTAAAAAAACATAAAAACCCTAAATAATATTTTCTCACACACAACCTCAATAACTACTCATTCTTGCTTTTATAGAAAGAAAATTACACAAAACCACTAAGTGCTATTACATAAACCACATCCTCCTCATTTACTTTTTGGTGCTAAGTTTTTCCTTTTGATTCTATGTTTTTTTAATTTCAAATATTTTCAGAATATGCAACCTAAATTGAATATTTATTTCAATATTACATACAATATACAAAGTGGACCTATGAAAATATTAGATATACATTTCAAACAGTATGTACGATGAACAACACATCTTTTCCTAATACTAAGGTTAATGACAATAAAAAGAGTACGTTGAAATATATATGATTTGTGCACATTTCTTTAATGGCTAATTGTTATATTCAACACTCAAAAATAAAGAAACTATGCACTCAAATTTTCAACATTTGTAAACAAAAAAATAAAGCATTCTCATTCCATCCTAATGCATCAATTAGAATTTGAGTTTTTTATTTATAAATGTTACATTATTAAATTAGTAGTTTTTTATAATCATGACTATCAAATTCAAAGCATACAAGTTGAAAATTTAATAGGTATTGTAAAGCAACTATATAGACATAGTTTCTTTTCAATCGATGTAACTATTTTTAGGTTTCCTTATGTGGAGTATAATGTATAGTTTTTTTCAATGTACTTAATTAAATTTTATTTGATAATCTAATCTCATTACTTGTTTTTTTATATTAATTATCCAAAGAAATCATTTTTATTTCTAGATTTTTATACATTAAATTAGATATGCATTATAAGGGTTATTCCTTTAGGTGTATAGTTTATCTCTTTCATTAATAGATTTATAAGAGAATATTAACAAAATTCCTTACAAAAAAGTTAAATATAGACTCCAAGGTATGTGAAGGGGAAACTAATAATTTCACGCATTCTACCATCATGAAATCCTTCATTAAATAACTAATCCATCATTAAGTCACAAAATCTCATATCACTTCCCACCCTTGCCAGCCCATATGCATGATAACTAGTATGTTGGCCACCTCATATTAGGTACTTATATCTTATTTTTTAATAGACATATATTTTATTAAAATTAGCTTTAACATATATTTAAAATTTATATTCCCTTATAAAATCATATATCTAGTAAAAGTGGATTTTCAAAAAGACCCAAACTCTTTTATGACGAACACAAAAAAAAGAAAGAAAAGAAATTTACTTACATAAAAATTTAAAAAACAACTTACCATAAAAAAAAGGGAAGCAAAAGCATAATATCAATGACAAACCAAACCAAAATCAGTAGACAAGCAACACACATGTAACATAAGAAACCACACAATAAAACTAAACAAAAGAGAGGTCCTACAGGTTATTCAACTCATTCCTAAGGAACCAAAGTTAGCTTCCCCTAGGATCTCACTATTAGAATTAATAACCAACTCTCCTAATTAATTTGAGACCTGGTCCTTTTATTTGGTTCCACATCCTCTTAAGTATTTTCCTCTTCAAAAAATATCATGAAGCATCAAGATACTAGAAATCGAGTGCTTCATAGTAGTCTCACTCAGTTGGATAACAATATTTAAGGAATTTGTCAACTTAGTCTTCATTGAATTTTTATTTAAACTCAAGCTCCAAGAGGTCCCCATTGATCTACTTGTGAAGATTGATCATTCTAAATTTTATCCTCTCATTTTCAACTTCAAACCATTTTTATATACTATGTTGAAGTTTGTAGTTGTTATTAATGGTTTCTACCGTCTCAACCAACCTAAATAAATTTAAATAGAAGAAAATCCCTCTATCAATATCATTCTTATCATTAACTTAAATACTTATATTTTCAAATTTTATATGATTAAATATTTATGATATTTTTTAATAATATTTTTTAAAATCCATTAAAAATGTTAAATATCATATATATATATATATATATCTTAGAATCAATCTACAAACATCTAGTTATAAAAAGGAAAAAGAAAAACCAAAAACATTAGAATTTCAATTTCAAGTACAAATTCAAAAAGATTTAATTGAAATCATTTATCAGAAGTTGATATGAAGCAATACGAGATCACATCCAATGATGTTTCTTCTAGGCTAAAACAATTATTCTATTATATCCACGCCTACTAGAACAAGAGAAGGATGAGAACTATGAAAAGTGGAAACTAAAGTTGTGGAATAAGAAGATGTGATCAAAGTATGAGTCAGGGTACATATCTCTGGTTACATAATTGGTGACCATGGTGGTCACACCATCAAAACCCCAACCAAGCTATATCAAAATGTTAAAAAAGAGATACATCAAGTTCATAAATATCTTAATAATCAAGTTCAAGATCATACAATAACATGCTAATCCTCTAGTATAGAAAGGCATAATATGTAGTCTATTATATAGAAAAATCTTATTAGTCATTATCACTATTTGAGTGTTGTTTCTCTTCATCTTCTTCTCTTTGTTCATCTTCATTCACCTTTCCTTGTTTTTTTTCATCCTTCTTTGGTTATATCCCGCTGATTTGAAATGAATCAAATGTACTAATGGGCAGAGAGATTCTTTGCTAGTGAGAACAATTAAAATTCTAATGTGTTATCTCTAAGTCTCTTTCTATTGCATCTCTTTTCAGTTGATATTAGTGTTCCTTAATTTATGTGTTTTGGAAATCAATGTACTCCTCCTAGAACTTCTTATCCACTTTTCTTAGATCCTTGAGGCCAATAGTCTACATTTTGAATGTCTTTGAAGATTGGTGAACAACCATCTTCCATAACCTTCATGAACCTATCTGCTAGAAGCTTTAAGGTGAGAGTAACCTGTTCAATAATAATTAAGATTGTGAGTCTACAATTAACTCATTAAGGATTCTCTCCTTACATTGGCAAACATGTTCATTCCTTTAGTAGACTAGGTAAACAAAAAAATTGGACTTTTTTCAATCCCTTGACATACCTCGCTAGGACTTCAGACTAGGACACATTATCTTGTTGGAAATTGACACTCAATTGGTTGGTTTCACTGTGTTGTCATTGATGGCAACATGGTATCTTGTTTCGGCTTCATGTTTTGGTTCAATTGTGTACCGACAGGCACTTCACAAACACTACACCGACACCGACAAGATGGAAGGATTTCTTTGGTTACCAGCAATGTAGACCAACATGGTTTAGAATAAGGTCATTGGTATTGAAGGCTGACATCTTTTGGATCCAGCATCGACAATTGTTTTTTATATTCATGTATTTATGTTATCTAGCCGACATATATATTGATATTGTAATTATCTTTGTAAGTTGACATAAGGCATGATAAATTGTATAGGGTATATAGGTCAGTTGGGTTAGATCATTTTGAGATATCATGTGAATATGTATTAGGAAGGAATTAGTGAAGGAGATGCGAAACATATGAGAGAGATCATGTATGTGAGGATATTTTTGTAAAGAGGTATTACGGTAAAGGGTTTAGGGTTTCAGACCGAAACGGATAGAGCTTAACCGAAACTGTATTCAGGAATAGAAGATGATATCTTAGCAATTCATTTATTTCCCCAAATTGTTGTCTAGATTTATATGTAGTCAGTGAGGCTCCTTTTGTGATTGAGCAATGTGCTTTAGGATGTAATTCTTCCTGCAAGTGCAGAACACTATATTTTGTAACATCTCTTCATATGGCCAATGAATTGATATTGTGGGTCACAAATCCCACCGTGGGTTTTTCTCTTTTAGGTTTTCCGTGTATAATTTTGTGTGTTATGGTATTCATTTATATGATTGGCTTATTGGTTGCTTTACTTCTTTCAATTCTATATGTACCGGTATACCGGTTGGTGTATGCATGCTTTAATAAGGTTAAAATTGATCATACTGGTAGAACACTGATTCAGCCCCCCCACCCACCTCTCAGTGTTCTTGGATTCCAACATATTTATCATATTCCAACACACAATATTTCTCATAAACAAGGACCATATAGCAACAACATATTTACACTGAAAAAATATATGAAAATAGTCCTCCAAGCATCCACATAACATACAATTGACAAAGTTTATGTTAATCATCAAATTCTGAATTATAAATTGTCATCTAAAGCAACATTTCTTGGGTGCAATCCTTTTAGACCAACAAACATAAAACATTTTAGACCAATCTTTATGTTCTAGATTCTTATTCTATTTTATATTCACATGATCAAATATACTATGAGACTTGGATAGGATCTTGTATAGTCAATTGGCTTTAAGATTTAAGAAAGGGGATCCATCAGACCATTTAAACTTTATGAGACAATCGGGCTCATTTATAACCTTGACTGGCTGTTTTAATTTCCAATAGCCTTCATGATAACAAAAAAATGTTCTTTTGTTGTTGTCCGATGGGTTAAACTCAAATTGAATGCATTCCAATGCATTCCAGTTCTTAAAAGTATTGTTAATAAATAATTCTTTTAGATTAGATATTTCATTCCAGTTCTTAAGAGTATTGCTAATAGTGCCAATGATTTGCCTTTATGGTCAATATTCCACCATAAAGATCTAAAACCATAGACCTCACCTTTAACAAAGTTTATTGGCTCAAAATGTTGCACCTTATCTTTACACAACTCCTAGGCCATCCATATATTACGAAACATAGGAGATCCTAAAGGGATAGCATTAAACTTTCTAAAAAGAATGTCACACATATGAATGTTCTTCCATTTTTTAGCTTTCTTAGGGATAGCTTTGTGTATGTTTTTTTTATCAATATTTTCCAAGGCTCATTGCCAACCAATGCCTTGACCACTCATTTACAAGCAAGTGCAATTCCTTAAAGTGTGTCAGTCACTAACATCTAGATCACATGACTCTTTGCTCATACAAAACCATTCCCACCTTACAACATGTTTCGTTTTCTTACCCCTGCCATCGGACCATAAGAATTGTCTTATAATTTTCACATAAATTATAAATGGAGTAAGAGGAAATGATCTTTTAGCAAACTTGAAGTCTACCAACAAGAGAGAGATAATTCCTATTACAACTATTAAGTTTCCTTTCAATTTTTACAAACATCTAATTCCACATGTTGGGAGAGGGAGATATAAAGAAAGGAATACCCACATACCTTAGAATCTTATTAGGCCCTCTCCATTGCCAACCAAAATCGCTAATCCATTCAGCTGGATTGTTAGAACAACTCAATAGTATGTATTTAGTCTAAGAAAATTTGGAGCCAAAAGCGCAATAGAAAAAGTAAAGTTTGTTGACAAGATTTACCGTGTTTTCATCTAGAGCCAAGAGTAAAGTAGTGACATCTGCAAATTGTATATTGAGCAATAGAGATTCATTTGGTATATTGATTACTTGAATCTTGGGACCAAGTATTTCAGACCTTAGTGCATAATATAAAGCCTCCAAAGCAATAGAAAATAAGGCTAGGGCCAAGGGGCACCCTTGTCTAATAGATCTATTTAGAGGGAAAACATCAAATAATTCTCCATTATTATCAACTTGGGCATTTGCATCTTTAAAGAACACTTGGAGCACCTTACAGAAGGACCCGAGGAAACCAATTGCATCAAGGATTGTAAGAATAAATGACCATTCAAAGTCAACTAACAATATGTCAATCTCTCGAGCACTTCTCTTAGCCTAGTTAAGGCCTTCTCGACTAGTCAGCAGATTCTTAAGAATATATCTTCCCTTTAAAAATCTTATTTGTGTTGGATTGACTATAATTGAAAGGATATCAGTCAACACTATAATCCTATTTGTGTTAAATTGACTATAATTGGAAGTATTTTGGCAAGAATTGTATAGGAAACATTAAATAAAGTGATTGGTCCCAGTTATTTATATTATTTTTATCCCCATCTTTTGGCAACAACTTAATGATCCCCTTATTAATCTCTTCACTCAAGATTCCCTCCTCAATATCCTAATTGTATACTTCATAAAGGTCATCCAAGTCAAGTTAGCTTTATAGAATTTAGGTGGTAGACCATCTGCCCCTAGAGGCTTACCATTTTTGAAATATTAATATAGCATTGGTGATCTCTACCTTGTAAATCTCTCTCCCCACTTCCTTGGATAGGTTAGGAATAAGTTTATTAGGGACGATGGTTTTGCACATGGCTTGAACTTGGAGACAATTTGTTTTGTTGTCTTCTATAGCAAATAGGGATTTATAAAAGTTTAGAAAGACACCTTTGGTTTCACTACTATCATGGTACCACTGGTCATCCACAAGAATTGGTCCAATTGCTTCCACACAATTCTTTTCCTTAAGGATGTTGAAGAAATACTCAGTACTTTTATCCCCTTCACATATGCAGTTCATCTTCGCTCTTATTCTAGCTCCTTGTACTCTTTTTGTCAAAAATTTCCTTAGTTTATGTTGGATAATTTTGAGGCTACTAGTTAACTCGAGGTTTTTAGGATCAAGTTGTAGCTTGTATTCAATTTCCAACAATTCCTCCTACAAGTTGCATTCAATTTTTCTACTATTAATAGCATTTCCTTTACCAATAGTTCTCAAAATATTTTGCATATTTTTCATTAGTGTATTCCAATATTTCTATGCTTGACAATTTTGGCTTAGGGCTTTAGTGATATTCCTAACAGTATGAATTTCATCAAGGAAATATTGTTGCTTGAGAAGCTTTGTGTTGAGTTTATATAGACCTCCTTTTTTATGTTCTTATCTAGTCCACTGCCTTTGAATATGATTTCGGCTCTAATAGGATAGTGATCTGATAGAGCTTTTGACTACGCCTGAACACAATTGGAACTACTTTTATTATCAAAACAAAATGTATCTCTTCAACCAAAAAATCTATCTAGTCTACAATAGACTCTTTTATTAACACCTTGGTTAGTGCACCATGTGTACCAAACACTTTCTTTTTCTATCCTTATTATTTCCTTCTAAGGGATCAAATAGTTTCAATAGTTTCTTCATTCTTTCCCACAAAAAAAATCATTTTCTCTCCAACTCTAGGTGTTGCCTCCCATTTTGTCTTATTTATTTTCGGTCATATTAAAATCTCCACCTAGGATCCATGGATTATTGGGGAGAGAGGACACCATCAACTGCCATAATGATATTATCTATTTACAATCATTAGAAGCATACACAAAGTAGATCCCAAATTTTAATTTGTTTCTCTCAAGCTCAATCCATAAGCATCTATTACATGGAGAGCATCATGAGTTTTTCATGTAGTTTCTCCACTCATTTCTAACTAGTATTGCAATCCCACCTTTCCCTCTTTCATGATTAGTATTAAATGCCATCACATCTTTCCAAATAAATTTTAGGTTGTTGTTCAACTGAAACCCCATAACTTTAACTTATTGTAGTAGCGGGAAGTCCAGTTTTTTTGTCTGATTGCAAAGGACCCTTATAATATATTTCTTATTTGAAATATTCTAGTTGACACAATCGATAATTATTTCAATAAGGAAAATGGGTTGGCTTTTTCATTCCTATATAATCTATCAAAACATTCAAGAAGACCATTTTCCTTCCCCTTCTTCCCATTTTTCAAGGTACTATTAATTCTACTAATAGTTTTCTTTTTCTTTTTTATCTTATCAATACCACCTTTCTTCCTTTCTCTATTTTCATCCATTTATGTCTTGAGAGAGAGGATTAAATCAATTCATGTCTATCATTATATCATCACATTCACTTTCAGATATATCACCCTCTGAATCAACTAAGTAAGTGATGTCAATTAAGTTTGAGGGCATAGTATTACTGTTGTGGGTATCTTTACTAATGATGGAAAAATTTGTTACTTTCTTAGTTTCCTCTTGACGTAGGTCTTTTATGACATCCTTAAATCTATCTCTTCATCATCTACTGTGTTTGTAATATCAGGAGGGTTTGAGAGTGATTTTTTTATCCTTTGCCTTACTTTGTTTAATTCTTTCAACTTATCAAGCACTATTTCTTGAGCATTTTTCTTATGTGGAATAATAAGTTGGGGGTTCTATTTCTTGTTATCATCTTGTTTTGTTCTTATTTTAGGATCCATTAATCTCTTCAATTCTATCTTTTCAACATGACCAATACAGCCAACATCCTTAGGGGAGGAACCCTTTGTAACCTCATCTATCCCGGAACTTGTGGGTTCCATTAGGGGGGATCCCACATTGGATTTAGGTCATTCCATATTAGTTTTTCAGCAATAGGTTGTCCAAGGGCTTCATCCTTGAAAAATTTATGAGTTTTCATCTTATTAAAGGCTACTTTAGGAGGGTCAACGTTTAAGTTCCTCTTATTATTTAATATTTTTGGACAATCTCTTTTATGATTACCATAAATTTTACATAAAAAGAAAGAGTTTAAGATCCCTAGGGCTTCAATATCACATTAGTGTGTTTTGTCATTCATTGTAAGTTCTTGAGGATTTATGGGATTTGCACCCCTCATTGAAGGAAATCATACCCTAGCATTCAAATGAGGTAAAGTAGAACGAGTGTCTTCCACTTGAAGGATTTTACCAATCAATTTAAGTAGGTGAGGAAAAAATTTCCACACTTGAACTAACACATTTTTTACATTAATCCATCTTGGAGTGGAGAAAAATAAATTTTCATTTTGTGAAACATTAGGTGACTAAGCTATAGCTTTGAGTAGAGATTTTCCAACATTCAAGTATTTCTTCTCCAACACTTTTCCTTGCACATTATGGTTCTCTGAAAAAATGACAAATAGACTTTTTTGTGTCATTCTACAAAAAGAAATGTAAATGCCAAGTTTTTTCCCCATACAATGTTTAACCAATTATCAATGAATCTTTTGGTTGGAAGGGCATTGTTATCAATGCAAGCAAAAAAAATGGTAGTATGCTTAAGCCTACATTCCTCTTTCTTAAAAGAAATGATCATACCTTCGTTAGGGTTGACCCTCAGAACAATATGCAAGATTGGATCCTTAACCCCTTCAGTTTGGATGTTGTCATCTCCTCTTCCTTGACCTATGAGGTCCCTTGGATAGTCTCCTCTAATTCCCACACCAAAGGCAACTTCTTCTAGTGTTTCTTTTGCATCTTCTGTTTGCATAGCTTCTTTGAAGGTTTTATTAGCTTTATGGCTTTCATCTTGCGTATTATGTAAATCTTATCTAGGGTCAATGCATCCCCTTCCCTCATCTAGAGACCTAATGTCCATATAGGATCACACAAATGGTCAAAACATTTGTGGGAGATATCAATCAACTAGGCAAAAAGGGTACCATAGGTAATCAACTAACAATTTAAAAAATTGGAAAGAAAAGAACATGACAATGCACACACATAAAAATGACGACAGACAACAAGAAAACCAACATACAAAGAAACTAAACATGAGAATCAAGGCAAGAGATAACCTCTAGGGAATGGATGACAACAAGTACACATTTAGAGATTGAAACCCTCTCAAACATGCAGAGCAAAGCCCTCTCATTCAATCTCCTAGCTTCAATTGGTCACATATTCCTCACATGTTAGAACAATATTATCATCCTTTGAAGATGGTGTAGGTCAATACTTAGGCTCCAACATTTTGCTAAATATAGTAACAAATGCCAACAATTTAGAATGATAAAGAGTATTTTAATTTATTTATGGAAGAATTGGGAAAAGTATTTTAGAAGTGTTATTGATTTTTGAGAGTTATAAATTTTGAAATGTCAAGGGAAAATAATTTTTTATATTTTTATATTTTTTATATATTTTAATCTTCTTAATTCTAATTATTGTATTTTTAGGGATGTAATTGGTATGTTGATGAGGAAATTTAGAAATAATTTGAATTACCAAAAAATAATATTTGTTTTTTATTTTGATTTTAGTAAGATTGTTAGATAAGAGTACAACTTGAGCATGTTGAAGATTAAATGAACATATACAATTTTACAATGGTCTTTTTCAAACTGTTTAGCGAAAAAGGGGATTTTATTGTCTCTTATTTAGTCAAATAGGAAAGTGACTTCTATTATCTAGAGAGGGGATTTGAGATGGTGGTGGATAAAATATTACGGAGTAACAAAAAAACTAAAATGAGTTGTACACAGTGCAAAAAGTAGCGAACATATTGATGAATGTCAAACTTTTACATTTTGAAATATGACAATTCCAATTTAATATAATTGAGATTAAAACTCAAAGCTATAAACAAAAATAAAACTAAAAACCCATATTTCTTTCTTGTTCCTTATGTATTGATCATAATAGTACATTCCATATACGCATCATTTCGATTTAATCTTTATTCTTTTTTGGCATATTTATAGAAATCATATAATGATTTAATCAAATACTAAACATTTTAAGTTTTACATTATTAGAGTACTCTTAATTAACAAGAAAATTCATGATGGTAATTTATTTTTTTATTACTTATTAATAGATGTCAAAAAACCTTATATGTTCATTTGAAGGTTTGCAACTTGCCTTGGCACTTCTCTAGATATCATAAACAACCTTAATCAACCCAAATATAATCACACTTCTCTACTTTAAAACACATCATTTTTAAAGAAAATCAAACTCATAATATCAAGACAACAACACTTCACAAAGATGGAATGTCATAACCCCAATGGCCCAATATAATTTGACCTACTTTACTGATCATTTATATTTTTATGTGCAAATTGCTAGGTTATATTTTGTCAACATAGGGAAAATTATCCATGTACCATATTTGTTATGTGTAAGTACATACTTTGGAGAGAACGAGCAATTATATTAAGAGGGGAGGTGAATCAGTATAACAACAATCTTTTACTTTTCAAAAATAAGAATTGCAACACTTTAAAACTTAATCATCCACAATAATAACACATGTGAGATCAAGCAATTAGAAACACAAGATGAACTCATGATATATGTGGAAACACTTGTGAGAAAAACCATTGAAAAGTATTGCTTATATTAGAAACTTCTTACAATCTTCATAGGCACCAATCCCAACAATTGAGCACCAACTCAACAAGAGACACCAATCTCTTTGAACACAAGGCACCAACCTCCAAAAGAATAATGTGCTGAGTACTTGATTTTCTTCTTGAATCATATGTACTCTCCTCCACAAATCTACACTCTTCTTTAACTCTACTTATAATCTTCAATATTTTCTACTCATAGGTTTGCAATAATACCCCTTAAAATATACTAATGCATGCACCTTAGATCTACTCTAAAATGTTAATAGTATTCAATAAATGCTTGTTTAAATAAACCTCAAATGATCTTCTTTTTATGCATGTTAATGCATCCCTTTACTAATAGATGCCACCTTCCAAAATAGGTCAACCAAAGCAACAAAATATAATTTTATTTTATTTTATTTGCATCCCAAGGATAATCATCTCTATGGGGTCATCCCACTAGTAAATTTTTTTATTTTGATTTTAAAAACTACAAAATTTGGGCACCAACATGGAGGGGGGGGGGGTCAGCCACCATAAAAAAATATAAATTTATTTATTTAATGCATTCTGACTTATACTTTGGGTGCCAATATTTGTATATGTAGTTAGCCTAACTTGATTAGAAAATGATTTATTTGGACGATTGACTTTAAACTGTCTTTACATCAATGACAACTTTCAACAATCTCCCCCTTTGTCATTGATGCCAATCTTGTAAAGGAAACAAACTTGAATGCAATACGAACATACATCTCCCCCTGACTGAAATGCTCCCCCTTACTCTACTCCACCCCTTTTAAATCAACATCAAAGGTTATTTGGGGCTAAATCATAATACAAATGATAGCTCTCCCTAACACGTGCATGTGCTAAAGAACTTAATGACTAGAAGAGAGTGATATCACTTCTGATTTCCCCCTTACATACTAAAAAGTCTCTTTTGGAAGAGGCTTTGTGAATGTGTCTACAATTTGTTCCTTTGTAGCAATATATTCCTACTTTAGTTGTTGATCGACCACCTGTTCTCTCAAAAAGTGATACTTAATGGGATTTTTTTTTCTAGAGTGCATGAATAGATTCTTCAAAATGTTGATTACACTTGTATTATCACAATATATATATATATATATATATATATATATATATATAGGACGATCATATTCTACATTTATATCTTTCAATATTTTCTTTGTCTATAAAACATGAGTACAACAAGATGTTGCATCAATCTACTCTGCCTCTATAGTGGATAGGGAAATTGATGCTTGTTTCTTAAGACAAGATTATCTCCAAGAAATAATGCACTACCACTTGTACTCTATCATCAACACTATTGGTCCAATCTACATCTGCATATGTTGTTAAGGAGAAATCTTTACCTCGTGGAAACAATGAGCCCAAATCCAATGTACCTTTCAATCATTTGAATATCCTTTTTACTACTTGCACATGAGTTTCCTTTGGTGTGGCCTAAAACCTTTCTAACATACCAACTACCTACACAATGTCAGACCTTGAAGCTATCACATACAACATGCTTCCAATCATTGACTTATAGAGTGTCTAATTTGCCTTAAGTGAATAATCATCCTTACTTAATTTACATCATATTACTATGTGTATGCTAACGAGATTATAGTCCTCCATTCTAAAATTCTTCAACATTTCCTTAATATCCTTGGTCTGTAAAATTTAAAATCCCTTTATTTGATTGAGAAATTTGTAGCCCAAGAAATAAAGACAACTCACCAAGCATAGACATTTTAAATTCTTTTTGCATCTCCTTAAGAAAGTATTTACACATATTGTCACTACATCCCCCAAATATAATATCATCCACATACACAACTATAAATAGATCTCCACCAACAATTTAGAAATAAAGGTTGTTAATGGAAACTCCTTTCTTGGATCCTTGTTGTAGGTATTTATCCATCCTTTCACACCAAGATCTGGGAGCTTGTTTTAGTCCATAAAATGCTTTCTTCAATCTGCATAGAAATACTTATTTTCTAACAATAAGAAACCTTTTGGTTGTTCTATGTAAAACTTTTCCTCTAGCTTTCCATTAAGAAAAGAGGACCACATCCATTTGATAGACATTTAAACTCTTATGCCTTGCAAGAGCTAGAAACATCCTTATTGCCTCCATACTTGCAACATGGGCAAAGGTTTCTTCAAAATCAATTCCTTCAAATTAAGCATACCCCTTGCAAACTAATATTGCCTTATTTCTCATGATTTTTCCATCCAAATTTAGCTTGATCCTTAATACCCACTTGATGTTGATCACTTCTTTTTCTTGGGTATCGGGACAAGTTCCCAAGTTTCATTCCTCTAAATTTGATCCAGTTACTCTTTCATAGCCCTTTTATCTAATGTTCATCCTCACTTGCTTATGTGAAGTCCTTTGGTTCTATTTTGGAGAGTAAGAACACATTTGCATGTTTTGATTTGCAAGTAAATCTCCTTCTTGTCTAATTTTTTGTATCTTTGTCCATAATCAAGCCTTGTGGATAATTCTTTTGAACAGACTTGGATGGAGTCTTGAATGGCGGTCTTGATGGTGTCTTTGGGTCCCTTCACTCAATTGTCTCTTTCTCAACTTCTTCCTATGTTTTCTCTTCTTTGCCAACTTACTCATTTTGAGGAATATCTTCTTGTACTTATTCATATCATCTTCCCTCGTGTACTTTCACATATACACTTTCAATGACCTTGTGCATCCTCTTATTATAGATGTTCACTTTACGTCTTGTGGAGTAGCCTAAGAATGTTCCTTCGTCAACTCTAGAATCAAAATTTCCTAGATATTCTTCATCTCTCCTTGTGTGACATGTTCTTCCAAACACTTTGAAATACTTCACTATTGCATGCCTTCCTTTCCATAATTCATATTGTGGTTTTCTATTGTTCACTCTTATTTATGCACAATTCAAAATATAGACTATTGTGTGAACCACATCTCTCCAAAAGGTGTCAAATATAATTGACTCATATAACATGGTTCTAGCCATTTCATGGACGTTTCTATTCTTTCTTTCCACAACTCCATTTTTTGTGGAGTTTTTACAAATGAAAACTATCTTCTTATCCCATGCCTTTCACAGAAATCTTCAAATTCATTGGAAGTGAATTATTTTCCTTCAAAGACATTTGATCTTTAACCCTAATACATTCTCCACTAAGGGTTTGAATACTTTAAATTTGTCAAGAGACTCAAATGTTTCTTTTAAAAATGCAACCCAAGTCATTCTAGAGTATTCACCAATTAATAACATAAAATGACATTCTCTTTGCATTCTTCTTTCTCTAGTTGCACCACAAAGATCTACATGTATACGCTTCAATAGTTTTGATGTAGAGTGATCCTTTTAATCACCTATTCTACTTCTCAAGTTGGCATTTCTTAGAGATGATGTTTGTGGGATTTGAAAACCTTGGCATGTCTCTCGTAGCTTCCTTATTGTTAATCTTGACATTATTGTCAAAGTTTAGGTGTCTCATTCTCCTTTGCCTTAACTAGCTCTCATCTTCTTGCCCCATATAATACTTTTTTGTTTTGATTTCATTGAGAATGTAGAGATTATTTGTTGTTTTATAATATTTGCTATCAATTTCCTATCTTTCTTGATTTCACATCCTCAAGGATGCAATATGAGTGTGCCCTTGGTCACAATTGACTCACACAATTTAAAAGATTATGCTTCAACCCTTGACCACATAGGACATTCTCAATTTTGTTTTTCCATTATCTATACTAAAGAGTCCCTTTTTCCTTTTATATTTTTCTTAGCATTGTCTCCAAATTTCATTGTCCCTTCATTCACTTGTTTGAGAGTAAGAAATTTACTCTTTCCACCTATTATGTGTCTCAAAGCTATCAACATACCTATTATCTCCTTTGTTTTGTGCGTGTAGATCTATTTCAAGAGACATGGATTCTTCTTTATTTTCTTGCTCATGCTTCTTCCAAACCTTAAATGATCCATCCTTCTTTTTGTCATGAACATCCTCCTCCTTGTTTTGTCTTGGAGGCTAAAAAAAAAAACTTCTACAAAAATGTGTTTTGTGCCCAAAATTGTTGCACTTGTAGCATATAATGTTATAATATATTAGAGGATCAAATGAATTATAGTTCCTTTTGGATAAAACAATATTATTCTTTATATAAATTTTTCAATCTACTGCTCTTTATGGCCAAAATGATTGCATGAAAAAATAGCCATGGAAGGAATGACGAAACATGGTTATTCGTGGATGTCTTTGATGAAAGGGCCTTCTAAAGTTGTCCTTGTTTGCCTCTAGAGGCGGATTGCTACTTTTTGGGACTTTCTTCTTCTCCTTGTTCCCCTCTTAATGATGAGTGAATTTTGGATCTTCCACACACTTGAAATCCTATACTACATGAGCAAATGACAAAGAAAAATCAAGAAATAAAGTACTTCTCAATCATCTACAAATCTTGCAGGATTGAAGGCACAAATTGGGAAGCGAAAGTGTCTACAATACTATGGGTCTATCAAACAACATTTAAGTTAACTACCAAACATACCATGTTCCAACTAATGTTTCCCATATAAAGATCACCATAGAAAATAATATAAGTGATAATGGAAGTCTCCAAAAATGGCTCCATCACTTGAAGAAGTTAGATGAACAATTAAAGGATATTGGCACAGTGGGCAACCAATGTAATGAAAAAGAGGAGAAAATATTGGCATGACAAGCATCTTCGAATAATGAAATTCAAACTTGAGAAATTAGTACTAAAATCTAATAGTCATAAACAAAATCAAACTACGTAAGTTTAAATAAATGTGGCTAGGTCCACTAAAAATTTGAGAAATATTAGCAAATAGGTCTATAATGCGAGACAATCTAGATGGAACCTTGGTAGAGTATGTAAATAATCCCCAACTAAAAATTTCTAAAGTGAGAAAAGAAGCCTAAATAGCAGCAAATATGATATATTAGGAAGAGATAAGAGATAAAGAATCAAATGAGAAATGTATGGACAAGAATGAAGAAATTAGAGGAAGTGCAATAGCTGGAACACGCCCACACTTAACCATATGTTTGTTAGCTCAACCTACAAAATGGATTGAGATATATGTGGCAAATGATGGGCACATTCACCTTACTCAAGTGTATATTTTGGGTATGTTAGTTTTGAGCTTTCTTCCAAAGATGGTAACCTTGATCAATCATTGAGAGATATAAGCATTGAAGACATAAATCAACCCACAAAAGAACACTAGGCATTCTTTGAAAAATACGTGTTCCTACTTGTGAGAGAAGTCGCTTCAGTTCTTCATTCAATAGCGATGACAGAATGCTCACTTATAGTAAAATGATCGAAATACGACCAAACAATCCAATAATTCAGAGAAAGGTTACATTTAACAAACTCCTATACACCACAATCATACGAGGTTTGCTAAATCCATCCATACTAGAAGGAGGAATAACATGGTACCAACAACAAGAAGGACCCAATTTAATTGACTATCAACAAATAAGGGAAGCCAACAAAAACAATCAAGGTATGACTCAACTTAATACTATTGAAAGAACATTTAAATTGGAATACTTGCATTAACCAGTGTCACAAAGGGCCATATTATGATGTATGAGTTGACACGAAATTGAGGTAAAATTAAAATATAAATAGAATTCAAGAGAAAAACAAAGAAAAGAAAAAGGAAAGAAATATATTTAAAAAATAATAATAATTAAACAAAAAGAATAACATTGGAAGGAACAAAAAAAGTAAAAGAAAATAATAAAAGGAGAAAAAGATGCATCCCTATTATACAATGGCGATCTCTACGTAGCCGGCAAAATGTCCCTGATTAGACAATTTTTTGGTATTTATTAAATAAATTGAAACTAATTTTTTTTTTAATTTCAATTTATTTAATGAATGTCATTGATTACACAGTCTTTTTGGCATTTATTAAATAAATAAACACTAAAAGTTTTTTAATTTCAATTAACTTAATAAACGCCAAAAAAATATCTAATCAAAGGCATTCTATGAACTGCAAGATATTTCTCCATACAATCTATTAGAATCACAAACATACAGCCTAGTTTCCCTTATGTTCTCATACAACCATGTATTATTGTTCTTGTCATACACTTCATACAAAGTACCACGATATGGTTTGAATCAATTGTACAACCAACCCTTGCCACTTCTCTTACCTTCATATGGTCTACCCTCAACTTTGATAAATGATCTTCTCTCAAATCTACCATACAATCTGAATGGTTTGGAAATACGTAGCTTTCTCCGTGAATTTGTTGTACTAGTCTCCCCCACCTTACAACTAGAAAAGGTTGAGCACATTTCGTCTTTTATTTTTTATTTAAAAAGCAACATTAACTAGTGCGGTGACCCTTTACATAGCCAAAAGGCTATCAAAAATTAAACAACAGCCCAAACAAGGCAAAAAGACCAAGCATGGGTACAAACCCCAAACAAATAGAGTCAAATAGGCCAAACAAACCTGTCAGACCTGCAACAACCCACCCCAACTCAAGAGTGGGGAGAAACACCCAAATATTGGCAAAGGTGGGGTTGGGAAAGGGGAGAAAATTTTCCCTTCCACCTGTGACAAACAACCGTCCAAGTGACATTGTCATTAGGACCATTCAAAGAAAAATCAGGTGGGGAGGACCCCGCAGAATTACTGCCAAATAGCTGATGCAGAATAGGAAAGGATTGTTGTTGTAGGACAACAACAAGAGAAAAATCGCCAGGAGAAGAGTGGAGTTGTGGAAAAGGAGAAACAAATGTAGGAGCCAAAGGGATGGAAGATTCTACGATAGCAGTAAATTAAGCAAAGGCTTCATCAACAATAAGGGGTACCTAATCACAAGAGGAGACATCATCCTCCAAAGAGGAGTCGATAGAAACAGCCTCTGAAGAATTAATCGTCAATTGATCTTCAATAGCATCCTTCCACCAAGTAGCAACACCTCTACGGCTGGAGAGAGAATAGTTCAAAGCTAAGTGACCCATTGAGAGGAATCTTCTGTAGTGAAAGGGGAGGCCCTCATAATCCAACAATTAAGTCCAAGGCATGTCCCCAACCATTAGAACCACATCCCTAGGGAGGGGCAGAGATATGTCAATATCAATTAACAAACATGCAAAAGTAGAATGACCCATAGAAGTTGTGGCATCATCAACCTCAAGAAGTTGCCAATGGATTTACCGATGGCCTCGACACAAGAAGGCTCCCAAAAATGGAGGGGAAGATTAGGAAGACGGACCCAAACCAGATGAACAGTGAGTGGTTCAGTAAGGGGGTTGAAGGAAGTTGTCCAGGGCTTAATAGAGAGAGAGTGATCTCTCAAACCCACAACTTACCCAAAACCAAATCATGATCAAGACTAGAAGTAAAGGAAGAAATGAAGAAGCCTTTAGCACAAGGAAAAATCTCAATGCCATGAGAAACTAAAGGCCTCCAAGAATCACTCACCCAATGGTGAAGGTCTTTCATTCCCTACACTGTGTGATCCAATTTAATTTTGTGTACAACTTCCTTATCATCAATGATTGTTTTCTCTATATAGAGCTTGAATAAACGGTCAATACTGTGTACCATACTATTTATTGGTCCTAAATTTGTTCCTTTTGGTACAACTACTTTCGATTTTGGTTAGTGTGACACCCCATCCTACTATTTTCTTTTAATGTATGGTGTATTATACAGTATGAAACTTCACAACCTCTCATTGTATTACATGCTACAGGGTTTGATCACAATATACCGAAGGGGTTCTTGGTTGGATACTATCAAATCCAACCTCTTGAGAAAAAGAAAGTAAATTTATGCATAGTATCGCAATTGTTTGGCACACATTCCTTACAATCAACATCCAACATTACAGCATCGGAGGAAAGAATAAAAAATTAAAAGGAATAACTACTTGTTCAAGGCAATAGAATTCACATTTGATTGTAAGAAGTTGGCAACATATTTTTCTTGACAAGTTGTCGTTCATGATGTTCAACAATTACAAGCAAAAATAATGTCTAGCAAAGGTTAAAAAAACTATGCATAGACCTAAGATCCTAAAAAACAACAGAAAAAATCTTAGAAGAGGAGACTATTGACACTCTAGGGAAAGAATCAACAAAAATGAAAAGGAAGAGGAAGCGACAAGAGAAATAAAGGGAGTGAACACTATATAATCTCACTTATAAGAATTTGATAGCTGCTAAATACCAATAATGGTGGACAAACAATCCTAAAGATCACCCTCTCAATGATACACTCGTCACTACTCATCAAACAAAGTAATACAAGTTCCTCATTTTAATGTCTAGAAATTTGAGTCATATCTAATAAGAATGGTAGTTAACTATGATAGAAAAGAGAAAAAATATATCATGCAATGTATGGACTTCATAGTGACCGTTACATTTATCCCTGAGAATTTTCACCGAGCATTTGGAATCCCATACTCAAGAATCCTAGTATCAAAACCTTCGACATATGTCAATCAAAGTAAAAAATAAGTGGTCATTCAAATGCTATGTAAGGACAACCTTACAAAACAAGCATAGGCAAGCATTTGGAGTTAGGATAACATAGGCATGTGCAAGGATATCTAGCAATTGATGAATGGAAGCACATTTTGGATCCTACTACGAGAAGGTTAGTGGGATCAACACAGGCTTTGAACATCACTATTTGGATGACTGAATACATAGCAAGGAAGTAGATTATAACTTGGTAAAAATATTATTAGTAAGGATACAAGAATTCTTATCTTTCAAGCACAAAGTTTTTTACATGAAACATCCAATTGCATTGTTTTAGATGCAATTTTTGCTTAGACAGTATCAATTGCAGTTGGCAAATTTCAATCAAATACAAAGTATGATCCTTTCTAACCATTTATCTTTAGATAGAATTCTTTGAGTTTACAAGTTATAAGAGGAAAAGGAGAGGAAACCAAGACAACTACATGAAAGAGGAAAAACACACAAGCAAAATCATCTTCTGGAGATAAACCCACATAGGAAGGAGATAATGAAGAAGATGAGAATGCTGAAATTATAGAGTTGATTACATATCGCTCTAGCACCACACCGGTCAAACTATCAAAGGAGGCATCAAATCATATAGATGAGTGGATAAGATTACTAGGGCTTCCCATTGAGATCATAGAATATTCTCCCTTGGGCTCTCCATAAGAAACGTGACAGCAAATAGAACAAAATCTTAGTCAACCCCTAATCTTCAACAACCAAAGGGATGTCTTCAACAAACACACGAGGAAAGTCCTTAATAGTTATAAGAGGAATCACACTTACATGAGTGTTTACAATTGCAAGTCTCATAACCTAATTCATGTAACAATGAGGAAATCACCATTCAGTTATCCAAACTAAACTCTAGTAGTACATACAAGGCTTGGAGCCAATGGCATAGATCATGAGAAAGGTTGCATAAATTGCAAGAAATTAGATAGCACTCGCTCTCCCTTGGTTTTACATGAGGCTCAAAAGATTCGATATTTTGTTGAGGGAGAGTACCATTAAAATTTCACTAGAAAATTCTCATGGGTGGCCTATAATAGAGGTACCCGAAATGCATCAACAATGGATTCTATTGAGTCCTATGTTACCAGAAACGAGAAATGTGAAGGCAATGCAATGAGAAACAAAGTTTGAAAATGTTGCATATAAGAAACGGATATATATATATATATATATATATATATATATATATATATATATATATATATATATATATATATATATATATATATATATATGTACACACACACACACACACACACATATATATTTGTGTGTGTGTGTGTGTATGTATGTATGTATATATATATGTATATATATACATAAATATATATACATACATACATATATACATACATACATATATACATACGTACATATATACATATATATATATACATACATAGTGTAAATATATATACATACATACATATATATATATATACATATATATACAATGCCCCAAGATGGGAATGATATGCCCCCTCAAGAGATTGGATGAAAATGTCTAAATAGATCGTAGACAATCTCTCGATAAGAAAGAAAGGCTAGAATGGACTGACAAGATAGGATAGAGTGACAGGGTCACGAGATAAAGAAGACTTACTCAGGAAACTAGGGTTAAGGCTAAGGCTAGGGCAATCTATAAAATAGACCACGAGGGGAATACGTCCTCATTGTCATCCACACACCTAAGAGATCAGAGTGCAGAGAGAGAATAGAGCAGCAACAATCAGTAGCGATGGCATTGGTGCATAGATTCGATCGCGTTCGCCGATTTCATAGGCCAGCAGAGGCAGGAGAGTCGGTAAGTACCACAAAACCTCCTTGTACTTTGTCGTAATAAATGTTATCATTAATGCATCTTAGGTAGTGCAATAAATGCATTTTAGGTATGTCAAACAATGTCAAAGAAACACTGAGGCGCGTCTGTGCTGGTGCCAAGCGCGTCTAGGTTAGCTAGGCGCGTCTGTGTTTGTACCAGGTGCGTTTGTGCAGGAAAAGGTGTCTATGTCAAATGCGAGTGTGTCTGTGTTGTGTAGGCGTGTTTGTATTATGAAGGCACATCTGTGCAGAGGAGGCACGTCTGTGCAGAGTAGAGGCACATCTGTTTATTTCAGGCGCGTCTGTGCAGAGCAGGCGCGTTTGTGTAATATGGAAGCGCGTTTATGTCATGAAGACGCGTTTGTGTCAAAAATGTGCATGTATGTCTTCTAGGGAAAATCGACAATTCTGTGATGAACATACGCTGTTGATTGGATAAGCTACTGAGAGGATACACTCAAGCAGATCCTCTAGGGAAGACTAGAATAGAAAATAGGGCTAGGATTGACAATTATGTGATAGAACATACATTGCCAATTAGGAAACTACTCAGAGGATACACTCAAGTAGAGGCCCTAAGATAGAATAGATTGAGGCACTTTGTGATGAACAGTGAGTACCAAGACATAGTACTTTGTGATGAACAAGGAGTACTAATATGAGCAGCACTTTGTGATGAACAAGAAGTTCAAATATGAGCAACACTTTGTGATGAACAGGGAGTGCAAAACAAATAGTACTTTGTGATGAACAAGGAGTACCACTAGGATAAACATCAACACTTTGTGATGAACAATGAGTGTCACTAGGATAAACAACAACACTTTGTGATGAACAGTGAGTGTCACTAGGATAGAGTATCATAAACACTTAGGATAAAAAGCAGCATTTTGTGATGAACAGGGAATGCCACTTTGACTGACATGGTTAATTTGTTTGACTGCAGGAGTACCTACCTATGTTGGAGTCATGGGAGATATTCCCATCAACTCATAGGTTACGACCAGAGATGACATTTGAGGATAGAGCCATGATTGAGGTTATGGGTTTGCGATTCATTTTGTATGTGCCTGAGTTTCAGGCGAACATGGGATTGCTGACTGCTTTAGCTGAGAGATGGCACTCAGAGACTTGCACTTTCCATTTGCTGATGGGTGAGATGACAGTCACCTTAGAGGATGCATATAGGATACTAAGGATACCGATCAATGGGGAGTTGATTCCCTACGATCGAGACGGAGACAGGGATGCACTGGGACGAGTGTTCCAGGATCCGGGATCGAAGATGAGAGTTGGACACGTGGCTTGGGATACCATGACACAGACAGGATTAGCACTACCAGTGGTAGTGGGAGGAGTGATCAGTGGGTTCCTGTGTCCGGATAGGGAGACACAAGGGTTGGCTGTGGGATGGGGGAGCACATTGGAGACACTGGTGACACAGCATACCAGATATGCCTGGGGACCATGTGTGCTAGCACACTTGTACTATGAGCTTCATCAGTTTGTATACCATGGATCCGTAGGATTGGGCTGCGGTGTGACATTATTACAGGTATGGGCTTATGAGCATCTGTTGATGACCTGACCGATACATTTTAGAGGCAGGGGCCATGGGCGTAGTTTTGTTCACTTATGTGATATGATTACATCTCAGCCGTGGATCAGGAGACTGGAGCATTGGTGCAGGGTCATCGATGAGATTGACACTTTGGTATGGAGACCATACCAAGAGTGCGAGGAGTGGGAGGATGATGCAGTGGAGCTTCCATACACCTTCAGGAGTAGGTATCTGATTGGGCGGACGCCCTATGTACTGGAGAGGCAGTTGGTTGATAGGGTTTGTATGTAGTTCGGTAGGATTCAGCAGATGCCACGGGGTTTCGAGATGTATGCTCAGATAGTTAGGGATCAGGCACACTTCGGGCCATTATTATCATATGATCAGGCAGTGATGCAGCTGGTAGAGATGGTGCCCATGCCTTGGGATATGTGGCCAGAGATAGAGGATGCAGGGATGGATGCAGAGTATACTGCATATTTGGTTAAGCATCTGTTTCCTCGACTGACAGATCTAGGGGAGAAGATAGATGGAGATGGTGGGGGGGATGAGGATGATGATGGAGATGGTGGGGGTAGAGGTCGACGGAGGAGGTGGGGTGTGATAGGAGAGAGGAGAGTGGCTTCACGGAGAGAGGGTGGAGAGGAGAGACAGGCTTGAGTGGTGAGAGGCCAAGGTGGTTTACAATTACAGATGCCAGCAACACAGCGTCCCAGATAGGTACAGGGATAGGGACAGGGACGAGGATAGGGGTAGGGATAGCCATAGGAGCAGCCACAAGTATAGGCACAAGTAGAGCCATAGGTAAAGGGAGGAGAGGAGGAGGAGCAGGATGAGCTACTGGAGTTGAGGGAGATCTTCCAGGGACAGGCAAATGAGATCTAGGATTTGGAGAGGGAGACAGCTTGGCTTAGGAGACAGCTGAGGTACACAGAGCGGGAGTGGCATCAGGCCATTCAGTGCTATATAGAGGTTGAGACGACACTGAGGGCAGGGAGGCAGACAACAGAGGACATAGGAGTTGGTTATGTTTATGTTCTACGAGCCGAGGAGGAGAAAGGCTACTAGAGAGACCTATACTATGGAGCCATGCCACCAGAGCAGCAGGCTAGGAGCTTCCGGAGACCATCGCGGATAGCGATGACCACTGGAGGGAGGGATAGGAAATAGGCGTCCAGCGGTGGGGTTATGGGTCCTCCACCACCACCAGATAGAGGGGACACAAGAGATGATCCTAGGGCGGGTCCTTCCAGGGCTCAGACTCCGTTGAGGCCAGGCGGCTCCGAGGGAGGGAGTTCATCATAGCCTTAGAGGGCTCCCTATGTATCAGATTTGTACCATTTTGTATGATGATGTAGACACCTTCGGGTGATTGTAGCCATATGATTTTGACATCATTGTATCATGACACTTATGATTATATATATATGAGATGATTCATCTTTACGACAGTTATATGCATGTGTACCTATGTGATGCTGCTTCTATATGATGGTTATGATATGGATGCAAATATGTACATGATGAAATGCAATATTTTTGTTCTTTTATATTTTTATATGTTTATGCATATGCAAATGTGAATGTATGAAATACAAATGAATATGATAATGCAAATGACTATATACATGATGAGAATGTAAAATGTGCTAACATGTGTTGTGTGCAGGATGTGATGCAATTGTGATATCTATATGTATGTATGAAATGCTTATATATGTGGTAATACAGGTGCCAACTACATGAGATGCAAATATTTTTGGTGTGTCATTATACTCAGTCGTGTGATAGTAAGCTACATGGACTCAAGAAGGACGATGAAAGTCAATCAATAAAGGGGTATGGAAGATAGAAGATATGAAAGTGAAAGAGCTTCTTGTGCATTATCATCATTGAGCTTTATTATGGCAAGTAGGTTATGACAATTGAGGCATATGTTCGACCCAGAAAGTCAATGTACCTACTTGCATGGAGATAAGACAGTCACAAACAAGGAATGCCCCAGTTCACACTAGACTCTCAGTGTCCTCATATCCTTGGACAAGTCATAGCATTACTAAGAGACAATCCACAGATAGCAAAGAAAATAGGTGACGATACCCCATCCTCGCCTTTCTAGTCAAAGACATCTTGGAGATAGAATCTCTAGTCAAAGACATCCTAGAAAAGCTAAAAGACATGTCACCAAAAGATAAAATCAAAAGAAAACCAAGACTCGACACCAACATCCACTGTAGTCCTCAAGTTTAGTGTCTCTTGTCACTTGTATAAGTCTATTAGATTGTGGTCACAATGTTTACTTTCACAAAAGGATAGATAGCACTGAACCATAATGTTGTCTGAGTCTGTTGAAAGATTTGATTTGTTGAAGCCTATTGTTGCTGATGTGTCTCATCTGAAAACTGACTGAATCCATGCCACTAATACTTTATTGCGGAGAAGATGGAACTTTATTGCAGACTGGCGATGCAAGTGCTGCTTTATTGTGGATTATGCGTGGATAGACTGAAGAAAGTTGGAAGAAACTGTACTCCACAGAACATGTGATGCTCTCAGTTCCACACCCATCACTAGACGTAGGATTTGCCTTAGCCACAAATAGGAGCTGATTTATTATGGATGGAAATGGGTGAAAAGGCAAGGTTTATTATGAATGGCTAACCAATCTTAGGTAGATCAATAACAAGCCATGATGGGAATGTGTAAAATTTATTATGAATGGATAGGTTGTGAGTGTGTGCACAGTGAAAGGATGAAAGGGAATCCTAAAGGTGGGAGGAGAAATGTGGTGCAGGAGCACCAAACCCAAACATACACCAGGAGGTTAAAGATCATGCCATGAATCATTTCCCTCATATTTGAATTTATATGGTCATTTTAATGTATTTTGAGTCATTTTGTGAAACATTGTAAGACATTTGCTCAAGATGTGTATTTGAGTCTTAATATGGTCTAGGAGGTCACATTGTGCAAATATGCCCATGGAAGGGTAAATAGGATGTAAAAAAATTTTTTGAGTCCATCTAAATGTATTTCAAGTGCACAAGCAAAGATTAGGGGTCATATTTATCAAAATGTCAAAATTGTCAATTGTGTCAAAAATGTTGTCAAGCATAAATTGCATTATAAAGTTGCAAACCAAGGATGTAATTGGTCTTGGGTAGTTGTAACTACCATATGGATGTGTGGAGGTTATAAAAACCATCATTTTGTCGAATCCAACGGGTGTGTGTAAGATTGAAGGAAGGAAATGAATAACATTTGAAGTTTTTACACTCCACATTGTTTTTTGGGTATAGCAGTCTGATCATTAACATTTTTCTTTATGAAAAATAATTTGTATCCATTTGAAATGTATTTGATATGATAATTCCATGAGTTAAATTTGTTTTCCCTCTATTTTCATTCAATTTCAACCATTTTGAAGCAAGTTATGCAAGATATGGTGAAAACTGTCAAAAAACCCTCCAAATTGAGGTTTGTGGAGAGTTTCACTAAATTCTTTTGATTGCACAATTGTAAATTTGGTGTTTTATATAGGGTTTAATTATATTTCAAATTAATTCAGTTTCAATGTGATTGGTTAAGTATTTTATGTGATATTTGATGCCCTAGGTGAACTGGGAATGAAGAATTTTTGTTTTTTTTGTAACAGTCAAAATGGTCTCGGTGCAGAGACCATAACTCTTAAATCCAACATTGGTTTGTTCTAAACTTTTAATATGGTTTTAGAAACCTAGTTTTCTACAACCTCACTGAAGGGATATTCAAAATATGGTCGGGTTTGAAAGTTATTAATAACAGAGTACGGGTCTATCAGACTATCATTAACTGGGACAACATGATGCATTGTTTGGGTCTTGAATAATGTTTAAAGGGTTATAAATGATATGAAAGGTTTGATATTGGATTGGTTGGTTGATAATAATATTTTTAGATGCCTCAAACATATCAAGGTTGCAGATTAATGATTATTTTGGGTCATTGAGCACCCTAGGATTGGGACTCCATGGTTGATTTGGGGTTCTTGGTTGGTTTTTCATGATGCTCTGCATCAAATTGGTATCAAAGCCCAGCAAAAGATCTGGGCTAGGAAAGTTGTTTATGTTGTGTTTGGCTGCAGGTGTTGGATACACCTAACTACAGAGGAACAGGTTGAGGAGAGAACCTGGTTGTGGTTGCCAAAAGACTAGGGAGATAGGAAAAAGAGACTCCTAGGTGAGGCAAAGGAAGTGTGAATTTGTGTGGATGCCTGAGGAACACCTTGAGTTGCAGCCATTGGATACTCCATGGATGTGAGTAGTTGAGAGAATGATTACCTTTTTGAAGTTGGTAGCAACAACATGAGGATAATGAGATAATGATGAAAAGAAGAGGCAGAGATAAAGATGAAGACAAAGACAAAGTTCCAGTCCAAAGACACGAGATTTTCTTGCAAGTTGTTTCCAAGGGACTTGGAAAGCTTTCAAGGTCGGTAGTATGGTGCAGGACCACCTAACCCAAACATACACCAGGAGGTTAAAGATCATGCCATGAATCATTTCACTTATATTTGAGTTTATATGGTCATTTTAATGTATTTTGAGTCATTTTGTGAAGCATTGTAAGACATTTGCTCAAGATGTGTATTTGAGTCCTAATATGGTCTAGGAGATCACATTGTGAAAATATGCCCATGGAAGGTTAAATAGGATGTAAAATTTTGTTTTGAGTCCATCTAAATGTATTTCAAGTGCACAAGCAAAGATTAGGGGTCATATTTATCAAAATGTCAAAATTGTCAATTGTGTCAAAAATGTTATCAAGCACAAATTGCATTATAAAGTTGCAAACCAAGGATGTAATTGGTCTTAGGTAGTTGTAAATACCATATGGATGTGTGGAGGTTATAAAAACCATCATTTTTTCGAATCCAATGGGTGTGTGTAAGATTGGAGGAAGGAAATGAATAACATTTGAAGTTTTCACACACTCCACATTGTTTTCTGGGTATAGCAGTCTAATCATTAACGTTTTTCTTTATGAAAAAAAATTTGTATCCATTGGATATGATAATGGCATGAGTTAATTTTTTTTTCCCTTTGGTTTCAATCAATTTCAACCATTTTGAAGCAAGTTATGCAAGATATGGTGAAAACTGTCAAAAAACCCTCCAAATTGAGGTTTGTGGAGAGTTTCACTAAAATCGTTTGATTGCACCATTGTAAGTTGTTTTAAATTTGGTGTTTTATATAGGTTTTAATTATATTTCAAATTAATTCAGTTTCAATGTGATTGGTTAAGTATTTTATGAGATATTTGATGCCCTAGGCGGACAAGGAATGAAGAATTCTTTTTTTTTTTGTAACAGTCAAAACAGTCTCGGTGCAGAGACCATAACTCGTAAATAAACAGTTGGATTGTTCTAAAAATTTAATATGGTTTTAGAAACCTAGTTTTCTACAACCTCACTGAAGGGATCTTCAAACTATTGTCGGGTCTGAAAGTTATTAATAACAGAGTACGGGTCTATCAGACTGTCATTAACCGGGACAACATGATGCATTGTTTGGGTCTTGAATAATGTTTAAAGGGTTATAAATGATATGAAAGGTTTGATATTGGATTGGTTGGTTGATAATAATATTTTTAGATGCCTCAAACATATCAAGGTTGCAGATTAATGATTATTTTGGGTCATTGAGCACCCTAGGATTGGGACTCCATGGTTGATTTGGGGTTCTTGGTTGGTTTTTCATGATGCTCTGCATCAAATTGGTATGAGAGCCCAGCAAAAGATCTGGGCTAGGAAGTTGTTTATGTTGTGTTTGGCTGTAGGTGTTGGATCCACCTAACTACAGAGGAACAGGTTGAGGAGAGAACCTGGTTGTGGTTGCCAAAAGACTAGGGAGAGAGGAAAAAGAGACTCCTAGGTGAGGCAAAGGAAGTGTGAATTTGTGTGGATGCCTGAGGAACACCTTAAGTTGCAGCCATTGGATACTCCATGGATGTGAGTAGTTGAGAGGATGATTACCTTTTTGAATTTGGTAGCAGCAGCATGAGGATAATGAGATAATGATGAAAGGAAGAGGCAGAGATAAAGATGAAGACAAAGACAAAGTTTCAATCCAAAGACACGAGATTTTCTTGCAAGTTGTTTCCAAGGGACTTGGAAAGCTTTCAAGGTCGGTAGTATGGTGCAGGAACACCTAACCCAAACATACACCAGGAGGTTAAAGATCATGCCATGAATCATTTCACTTATATTTGAGTTTATATGGTCATTTTAATGTATTTTGAGTCATTTTGTGAAGCATTGTAAGACATTTGCTCAAGATGTGTATTTGAGTCTTAATATGGTCTAGGAGGTCACATTGTGAAAATATGCCCATGGAAGGGTAAATAGGATGTAAAATTTTGTTTTGAGTCCATCTAAATGTATTTCAAGTGCACAAGCAAAGATTAGGAGTCATATTTATCAAAATGTCAAAATTGTCAATTATGTCAAAAATGTTGTCAAGCACAAATTGCATTATAAAGTTGCAAACCAAGGATGTAATTGGTCATGGGTAGTTGTAACTACCATATGGATGTGTGGAGGTTATAAAAATCATCATTTGGTCGAATCCAATGGGTGTGTATAAGATTGGAGGAAGGAAATGAATAACATTTGAAGTTTTTACACACTCCACATTGTTTTCTGGGTATAGCAGTCTGATCATTAACGTTTTTCTTTATGAAAAATAATTTGTATCCATTGGAAATGTATTGGATATGATAATGGCATGAGTTAAAAAAAAATTCTCTTTGGTTTCATTCAATTTCAACCATTTTGAAGCAAGTTATGCAAGATTTGGTGAAAACTATCAAAAAACCCTCCAAATTGAGGTTTGTGGAGAGTTTCACTAAAATCTCTTGATTGCACCATTGTAAGTTGTTTTAAATTTGGTGTTTTATATAGGGTTTAATTATTTCAAATTAATTCAGTTTCAATGTGATTGGTTAAGTATTTTATGAGATATTTGATGCCCTAGGCGGACAAGGAATGAAGAATTCTTGGTTTTTTTGTAACAGTCAAAACAGTCTCGGTGCAGAGACCATAACTCTTAAATCCATAGTTGGATTGTTCTAAAATTTTAATATGGTTTTAGAAACCTGGTTTTCTACAACCTCACCTAAGGGATCTTCAAAGTATGGTTGGGTTTGAAAGTTATTAATAACAAAGTACGGGTCTATCAGACTGTCATTAACTGGGACAGCATGATGCATTGTTTGGGTGTTGAATAATGTTTAAAGGGTTATAAATGATATGAAAGGTTTGATATTGGATTGGTTGGTTGATAATAATATTGTTATATGCCTCAAACATATCAAGGTTGTATATTAATGATTATTTTGGGTCATTGAGCACCCTAGGATTGGGACTCCATGGTTGATTTGGGGTTCTTGGTTGGTTTTTCATGATGCTCTGCATCACAATGTCTCTATGCATGGCGTTGGTGACCCAGTTTTCACCATGGTACTTGCCCAGGGCGCCACCAAAGTGGTTTTCACCATTGGACGAAATGTTTTTCTGTTTTTCAAATTTTTTTTGTGTCACAAGGCACCTGTTTGCTAGGTTTTCACCAAGTAACGATTTTTTATGTTTTATGAATTTATTTTTTTGTATTTTTTATTTTTATTTTTTTGTATTTTTTTTAAATTTATTTTTGTATTAGGATACTCTGAAGAGCTATGTGTAAAACCTGTGAAGGTGCATGTTGTTGATAGGATCCTCCAAAGGTTCACCCTATGTGGTTGAGAGCTGATATGCACCAGATCCATATGTTGTTGTGATGATGTAAGGACCAAGCTAGTTTGGTTCAAATTTGCCCTTCTTCTCTCTGTCTTGCTGATTTTTAGGATTTTCTCTGAGAACCAAGTCACCTACCTCAAATGTGCGAGGCTTGACTTTATGATTGTAGCTACGACTCATTCATTGTTGATAAGCCTTGAGGTGATTAAAAGCAATTTGTCTTTGTTCATCCAATAGTTCAAGTTCTTGTAAGCGAGAGACCCTGTAGTCTTCATCACTGATAATGTTTTGCAAAGATACTCGTAAAGAGGGTAACTCGACCTCAATAGGCAAGATAGCTTCAGTGTCATAAACAAGTGAATAGGGTGTAGCTCCTGTAGGTGTACGGACGCTTGTGCGGTAAGCCCAAAGTGCGGGATTAAGTTGGCTATGCCAATTGCGGCCAGCGTCGTCAACTGTCTTTTTCAGGATTTTAAGGATTGTTTTATTAGACGCCTCAGCTTGACCGTTATCTTGGGGGTAATAAGGTGTGGAGAAACTATGGGTAATATGGAAGCGGTCACAGAGTTCACGAACATCCTGATTTTTGAAGGGACGCCCGTTATTGGTGATGATGGAAACAGGAATACCGTATCGACAAATGATATAGTTGAGAATGAATGTAGCAATTTGTTTTCCAGTGACTTGTGTAAGAGGCACCACTTCAATCCATTTTGTGAAATACTCTGTGGCAATGATGATGAATTTATGACCATTGGAGGAAGGAGGGTGAATCTTGCCTATGAGATCGAGTCCCCATTGGCAAAAGGGCCAAGGAGTCGCAATTGGTTGAAGTTCTTGTGTTGGCACATGAATGAGGTCTCCATGAATTTGACACTCCTTACATTTCTTGACAAACTGATATGAGTCTTTTTCCATATTGGGCCAGTAATATCCAGTCCAAATGAGTTTCTTGGCTAAGGTAGGACCACTAGAATGTGGACCACATATCCTTTCATGAACTTCACGTAACGCAATCTGAGCTTCATCTCCTTCTAAACATCTAAGAAGAGTGCCATCTAGACCTCAACGGTATAGGATATCGACTAAAATGACGTATCGAGAAGACTGGCGAATGAAAGTACGACATTGGTTATTGGATAGGTCAGGAGGAAGGGTATTGTCACGAAGGTATGTGAAAATGGGACCATATAACTGGGACTTAGGACCGACGACACATATCATCTTAGTAGGAGTGATCTCATATGAGGGAACCAAAAGGTTATCCACCAAGAACTCATAGCGGGTTTCATTCTGTGGTAGATCGATTAGTGAAGCAATTGTAGCCATGGCATCCGCGGCTCGATTCTGCTCTCTTGGTATCCGCTCAAAGTCTAACTTCATGAAATGTTGTTTCAGGTCATCCACCATTCTTTTGTAAGGCATTAATTTCTCATCCTTTGTTTGGTAGTCATCAGTTGCTTGACGAATTACAAGTTGAGAGTCCCCAAAAAGATGAAGTTACTAGATCTTCCACTGAACTGCAATCTGTAATCTGTAATCTAGTTGTTAATGCTTCGTATTTCGCTATGTTATTAGTGCAGGGAAATGATAATCGATATGATTTTGGTATGGAATCCCCTTGAGGTGTTATGAAGAGGATACCAGCTCCTACCCCATGCTGTGTGTGATAAGTCGGTGTATTGACATGTTTTTTATCAGGACTCTTAGGTTTTTGGTATCTTTTGGGTTGCATTGTGATAGTAAAATATTGTGAATTGACTATATGTAATCCATGTTTTAAAACTGAACTTAATAAATCATGTTTGAACCTTGTCTATTAATTCTTGTAGCCATGCCAATTTATTCATGTAGCCAAATGGTTTGTCCCTGTGATATGTGGATTATTTAGGATGATTTCATATGTGAGTTAATGAATGTATTAGTTAAGTAAGATACATATGCATGTCCTTGTATATTGTTTCTGTTTTAGTGCAGATAATAATTGATGCTGCGGTGGAGAATTCTCTTTCGCGCCTAAGGACTAGAGAATCACGTCAGATAATTGGAGGTCAAATTGAAGGAGATTCAAGTGAGCGCGATCTATGGCATAATCGGAGTAGTTGTACTTCACCATGGGAGTTTAACTCCGGTGCATGTTTAATCTGCAAAATATCTCTTTGGTGTGCAAAGACTGTGGTTCGATTTCAGATCCATAGTTCCTGCAGCCAAGCTCTCTATTATCCCCTTCATCTGACAGCTATCTGCCTTTTTTTCTGGGCGTAACTGGAGTTGTCCATTGTAGTCTGTCTTTTCTTTATAATAAGTTATTCCTTCTTTTTTGGGGTGAGACAGAATAGAAAGGGATTGAGCAGAGTTTTTGTCAAGTATTCTGAATTTTCTCTTTTTAAATATGTAATCGTCTTTCAGGAAGAAATGAATTAAAATATGTTATTCTGATCTATTAAGAGTTCTTTGTTGAGAGTTTGATATCACTCATCCAAGGGGGGCTACTTGGTGAGTGATCCTGTGTTTATGATTATTGAAGTTAGTTTTTACTTAGTTGCAGTAGAAGTTCATGACTGGGTTGTTCCTGCAGCCACTGGAAATAGATCCTTTGACTGTTCCTGCAGCCAAGGCAGAACGGTGTGATTCCTGTTATTTCCATTGGTTCATTTCAGCAGAGTTTTGAAAAGCTTTCATTTAGTCTTTATGATTTCCATTTCTACCTTTCTTATAGTAATTAAGAATAATCATTTAAGGAGCTTAGTGCATATATATTGCAGACCCATTTCAAGTTTTACGTTCCTGGATTGACAACTAAATGAACACCAGCCATGAGAATAGTAAAATCTACCATATGAATGTCCAAACTTCGGATTGAGATTTAAATTAAAGGTATTATTGTCATTATAGTTGGGGTAGACAGTGTGTATGAGCCGTCAAAGTATAGCTGCCAAGGCTCTACGTGTGACACTGTTAAGACGGATTCATCTAAAAATTCCGAAGTTAGGGGAACATTATCTATCATGGGAGCATCTGCTAACTGATCTGTGATAGCTTGTCCTTTTATTGCTTTATGTCTACATACTCAATGTCGAATTCACTCAAGAGCATCACCCATTTGGCTAGTCGCCCAGTAAGCGTTGCCTTATTGAGAAGCTATTTCAATGGATCGATCCTTGCGACCAATTTAGTTTTACGAGTTAGCATGTAATGTCATAATTTCTATGAAGCAAAGACCACAGCGAGACACACACACTCGATTGGTGTGCAGTTTAGCTCATATCCCACCAATGTGCGACTGGTGTAATAGACTGCCTTTTCTTTGCCCTCAGCAATCTGTTGTGCTAAGATTGCCCCTAGTGCTATTGAAGTAGCTGATATGTATAGTAATAGAGGTTGATCTAGAACTGGTGGCATCAAAACTAGCAGAATCAGAAGATAATCTTTGAGTATCTGGAAAGCCTATTGACAGTTATCATCCCATTTGAATTTGATGTTTTTATGTAGCAAGTGCTGAAAAGGATTACATTTATCCACAAGTTGTGCTATGAATCTTCGTATGGATTGGAGTCTCCCTTGCAAAGATCGAAGTTTACTGATGTTTTGTGGTGGTTGCATCTCTAGGATGGCCTTGAATTTTGTTGGATCGACTTTGATTCCTCTTTTTGATACAATGAATCCCAGGAGCTTCCCGGAGGTTACTCCAAAGACACATTTCTTGGGGTTTAATCTTACTTTGTATTTTTCCAACTGATCAAAGACAACTGAAAGTATGTCCAAATGTGTATCTCTGTCTATTGATTTGCTCAAGAGGTCGTCAACATAATCTTCCATAGTAACGTGCATGAGATCATGAAAGATAGTAGTCATGGCTCTTTGATATGTAGTGCCTGCATTTTTTAGCCCAAAGGGCATGACATTCTAACAGAAAGTTCCCCAAGGACAAGTGAATGTTGTTTTGTGCGGATCCTCGGATGCGATTTTTATTTGATTATAACCAGAGAATCCATCCATCAAAGATAATGTTGCATGACCTGCTGTGAGATCTACAATCAAATCTATGTTTGGTAATGGGAAGTCATCCTTAGGACAAGCTTTATTGATGTCTCTGAAGTTTGTACATATTTCAATGCTACGATCTGGTTTACTGATAGGCACTAAGTTGGAGATCCATTCAGGATAATCAATTGGGTGTATGAATCGGACATCCAATAATTTTTCAAGCTCTGCCTTGACTAATAATGCCACTTGTCGATGCATCTTTCTTAATTTTTGTTTCACTGGTTTTGCCCCCGGTTTAACTGTCAAATGATGCATTACCAAATTCAGATCCAATCCAGGCATATCAGCATATGACCATGCAAAATTGATTTGTCGTTTTGTGAAGAAACTTATGAACTTTGATCTTTTTGTCTCTGTCAAAGATTGAGCCAGGAATATGTTATGTGGAACTTCTTCTGTGTCAATGTTTGTTTTGATGGTCTCCTCTACCAACATAGATGATTTTTCTTCATATGATGCTGGGAGAATGTCGAGCCTTCCATCCTCGGGTGCCTCAGAGAGGTTTTCATCCTCAAATACGTCCTTTCTTTTTACTTTTTTGGGGTCAAACGGTGCCACAACATGGTTTTCGCCATAAGACCCTCGATTTGTTTTTATTTTTATATTTTTGCGACTAGAAGGTCTGGCACCCTCACCAAAATATGCCACGCTATTGAGTTCTATAGTGTATCCTGCTTTATGGTCCCCAGGGGGAAGATCATCTTATATGCCTAGATAATCAATAAAGGCTTCATCATTTTGGAATGTGTCGAACTATGCAGGTCCTTCATGGTCCCAGTCAATAAGTTGGTGGTGAACAAGGGGAAGGCCTTTGATGTCTTCAAAGTTAGCGGGGCTAAGAGTGAAAATGCAGTTATATTCAGGTATGTCGAGGTAGCTATCAAGGTCATCGTTGGCACTCTCCTCATCTGTCTCAATCATGAACAAACCCAAATTGTCATCACTAGTAGCGCATTCCGAGGCAGGTGTCCTCATTCTATGTGATTTCGACCTAGAACCTAAAGGTAAGGACTGTGTGGGATCCTCATGGGTTGTTTCTTGACCAACTTTGAATTTTCTATAAAATTCCTCTTCTTCTATGGGTTCACCTGGTTATTTGAATGTCTCGGTGAGTTCATAGTCACTGGAGGATCTGTCTTAATCCCATTCCCATTCATTGGAGTCTGTGGAATAGCAATTGTCTTGTTGATTTCTGGGAGCTTTGATTTGTAATGCTTCTCCTATCTTTTGAGTGTTTACCTTGGAAGTCATGAAACCAAGTCTTTTAGAGCGTTCTTTTTTGAATGTCAATTCAGGTTGTAAAGGTTCAATGATGCCTTCCTTTCTTAAGCCAAGAGGACTTTTTCCATCATACCCAAATTTTTGTAGGATCTTGAATCCTTTGCCATATTTTTCACATGGTAGGCTGATGTGATCTTGTGTATCATTTTTAGGGTCTTTGTAAAGCATTTTGTATAAGTCTTCTTCTTCCAGTTCACCCCATATTTGAAAGATAGTAGGGTCCCATTTGAGTATAATGATAGACACCTGCTTATTAGGATGTGGTCTTCCATATTCTTTTGGTGAACTCATAACTTGTTGTAAGCACATGGTTTGATTCAAGGTGTATTCACCCATGCCCTTCTCCTAAAATTTCCCTTTAAGTTCACCTTGTTTTGACATCGAAGGTTTTAATGATTCAGAATCAATGTATGCAGAAGAAGGGACAACTTCCCTATTACTTGGAATGATCGTCTCAGTTTTCGGTCTCAAGTTATTGCAGTATATGAATGGATTAGGATCACCATTAACTGTTATTTCAACTCTGTTGTGAGGAAACTTAATGCATTGGTGATATGTAGATGGGACTGCCCTCATTTCATGAATCCAAGGATGTCCTAGTAATATATTGTATGTGAGATCCAGGTCTAGGACTTGACAAACCACATCCTTTGTAACTGGCCCAATTCTGAGGGGCAAGGCGACCGTGCCTTTGGATGAATGCTCTTCATCATCATGTGCCTTGATGGTAATTTTGTTTGTAGAGTTCACAACTTTATCAGAATATCCCAATTGTTTAATAGTGCTTAATGTACAAATGTTTAGACCTGCTCCTCCATCTATCAGGACTCATTTTATTTGATGTTTGTGTATGAAGGCTTCAATGTGTAATGGTGCATTATGTGGTTGACTTACAGAGGCGTCATCGGCTTCTGTGAATGTAAGGGGGTGTGGAATAGAAAGGTATCCCACCATGGCTTGAAACTGGTCCACGTTCAGATCCATAGGGATAGAAGTGTCTGTCAAGATTTTGTCAAGAATAGCTTTATATACGAGGGATATGCGTAAGAGCTCAAGGATGGAGATGAGTGCGGGTGTCTTCCCTAACTGTTCTACAAGGTCATACTCACATTTGGTTGATGAGGAAGCAATTTTTTTAGCTGGAGCACCTTGCAAAGTGAATTTACCTCGACGGGTTGTGACATTACATTCAGAGGTAGGTTCGGAAGAAGATCCAATGCCTTTTAGAACAATCTTGGGTCTTTGGGTAGAATTCTCAAGCGTTTTGTCCTTGATGATAATGGTAGAGACATAATTGTCCCTAAATGTGATTGACGGTTGAATCATAGTTATAAGATGCTCTGGTATAGTTTGTTTGGTCATCTATGGCTTTAGCTTTTCCCTTGTCATGTTTTGGGAATGGTTCCTTAAACATCTCGTGTTCTTGATTGGATGAGTGTCCTTCAATCTCAATGTCACCTCTATCAATAAGATCTTGTATGATGTTCTTCAATCGATGACAATTACCTGTTTTATGACCTTTTCTCTTATGAAATTCACAATATTCATCATTATTCCACCAATTTGGTTTGACCTTTGGCTCATATGGAGGAAAATCTGGAATTGTGATTATCTTGTTTGCCACTAGCTTTTTGAAAATAGACTCAAGTGGTTCTCCCAATGGAGTGTACTTCCTTCATGACTTGGAAGTTGTTTGAGTATTCACCTGATTGTTTGTAGAGCTTGATCCAGGAAAAATAATTTTGGGTCGCACTATATTGGCATCAACAACACCATCATTGACTGTGTTCTTGTTTTTATTCCAAAATCTTGGCTTATCTTTTCCTTTAAAGTCCTCTTTGTTTTCTTTGAATATCTTAATGACTCCTTGCTCAATTAGGACCTTCTCTGTCGCTAAGCCTTTTTCAATGACATCCTTGAAGGTGGACAAACAAGCTTTTCTTTGGTCATAACCAATGTCTTTGTTAACATTCTGGGTGAACATCTCTACCATTTGTTTTTTTGGAATTTCACAAGAGCATCTGCTGGCTAGATTTCTCCATCTTTGTAAAAATGATGAAAAAGATTCTCCATCCTTTTGTTTGGTGTTGCACAAAGTAGTGACTGATATATCTGTCTCTATGTTGTATGAGAAATGTTGGATAAATGCCTCAGCTAAGTCACCCCATGACTTAATTCCAGGTGGAAGTTGGGAGAACCATTCCATAGCTTGATCTCCTAAGCTTTGTGGGAATAATCTCATCGAATATGTCTCTTTTGCTACTACCTTAATGCAAGTTATGAAAAACTGTCTTATATGTGCCTTAGGATCTCCTTTTCCTCTATACTTATCAAACTTAGGCATCACAAAATGTGTAGGAAATGGAGGCATTGGAATGCTTTTGTCAAATGGATAGGGACATATGTCTCTCATTGTGTAAGTTGGCTTCAGTGCATTTATGTCCTCCATTTTCATTTGTAAATCCTTGATTTGTTGTTCCAAATTATTCTTAGGTGGAGATCGACTTCTTAGACCATATCCCATGCCTGAGGCACCAGGTGGAGGAGGAGCGTGTTGCATATATGGATGGTATTGATCATACACATGTTCATATGGAGGAGTTCTATAATGATGCTGCGTATATGGACCACTTGGTAAAGATTCATGATGAGGAACAGAATATCTGCTTTGTCCTTGTATACCATACTCTATAGGAATTTCATGAGTTTGTTCTATTGTGTTGCCCCAACGCGGGGTTTCCTTGTGTCCAAATTTTGAACATGTCTTTGGATATCCAATTGCTTTGGTGGTTGGTCCTTATCATGGGCATGTGATTGAGTATATTTTTCTGCATAAGACTTCCATGATGGTCTGCGAAGATGAGTATCATATGTTTGACCACGTGTGTATGGGACCTCGGGTTTTTGAAACAAAGATGATGGTGATTCAGGCACCATATGTGGTCCTCTAGTGCCTCCACTATTAGGCCTCCTTTGATCCATGTTGGAGTGAGGTTGTTGCAAAGGTCGATTTTCCATTATTTGAGACATGTCAAAATCATGAGGGATCTTGGCTCCACTTTGTGCCATCACTTGTAAGAAGTATTGTCTATCTCTCCTCATTATTTCCTCAACCAATCGATTGAAACGGGGATCCATAATGGTGTCTTCCACTTC
Organism: Cryptomeria japonica; assembly: GCF_030272615.1. Taxonomy (NCBI): domain Eukaryota; kingdom Viridiplantae; phylum Streptophyta; class Pinopsida; order Cupressales; family Cupressaceae; genus Cryptomeria; species Cryptomeria japonica. The sequence continues at coordinate 586,213,573 of NC_081414.1, read as the reverse complement.
TGCTGAATGTACTGAAAAGGTCCATATTATCATTGTGTGTATCATTGTTGTTTGTAGTGTCCATGTGCTCAACATTTGGAATGTTTCTATAAGCATCCATGTTAGGTAATGTAGTATGATCATAATTGAAAAAGATATCATTGTCATACTCATAGGAACTCATGTTTGCAGACTCTTGAGCCTCTTTAGTTTCTCTCCTAGATTTTTGGGAACAGGTTTCAACCATGGACTAGGTATTGACCAAGATGTGTGAGATTAGATGAAAGATGGAAAGAGTATGGAAGACAAGGGTTGGATGAAATGTAAATGAATCTGAAGTGTACTTGCAATGTCCAAAGTGTAAGACCAAGTATGTATGTAGTAGAGTAGGTGTGGCTTCCAAAGAGATGATGGTTTCTCTTGATAAGGTAAGTTGACCTTGACTCTAAGTAAGACCAAATGAGACCCAAAGGTGATAGACCTTGATGAGGGACCACTTAGCAAAATGTTGTTGTGTGTAGTGTGTTGACAAAGTATGATGAGGACAAGCAAGTGACCTTTTGACTCAAGTTTAGACAAATGTGAATGTAATGCAAGGTGTAGAACAATGATGGACTTTGTGAGACCCAAAAATAGGTTGAATGCTAGATAAAAACCCAGAGAGATACCTAGGAAGCTCAATAAGTCTGAAACTGACTGTTTCTTGTTTGCTGGACTGTAAAAGTTTTTCAATTTTGAACACAGACGTGCCTATATACTTCACAAGCACACTTAAATGACACAGACGCAATTCTGTCAGACACAGACGCACTTAAATGACACAAACGTGGTTCTGTCAGACACAGACGCATTTCAAAGATTTTGTAAATGCAATGTTGTTCAAAAGACACAGACATGTTTTTGCCCTTCACAGACGTATTTCTGGAAATTTTGTGCAATTTTTCCAATGTGTGAAGTTGCTTGTTGTGACCAAATCTGAATGTTTGAATGTTTTTTCATGACAAGAGGACACAGTGTTGATGAAGACTCAATGTTTGCAAGTTTTTAGACTCAAAATGACTCAAAGAAAAATGTGTTGTTTGATGTAAAAATGTTTTGCATACACTTGAAGACACAAAAGACACAATGTTTTGATGTTTGGTCTTGAAAGTATGATTGTTTAAAATAAGTCAAGCACAATTCTTATGGCTGGCCAGGACAATAGTTGTTGATTCCCACATGAGGCTACGCTATTCAGAACGAATACTTAGATGCTTGACCCCAGTGGCTCCACCCTCGGCACTCACTTCTCGGGGCAGCCAAGCATCAGTCCCCACGAAAACTCCTTGTGGCGAACTTTGTATATCTACTAAGAACCGTATGTGTGTGGGCCGCTCCAGAGGTCCGACCTCATGCCCCAACAACTAGAATGATTTTGGCTTCTAAAACAAAAAGGTGCTAGTAAGGGCATTTGCTCGTGTGGCCATACATGCGGCACTTTTAGCTCTATAAATACAGAAGGCTCCCAGCCAGTAGGGGTTACGCCCTACAACTGATCAAATAAATTTGATCAAACGGGTTTATGGGGAGACATAGTGTCGATATGAACTAATCAGCACACGTTATCCATAGTTTTCACCATGAATACAGTTGTTTATAGTGGTTTGGAAGAGGTGGGTTTTCCTCGCTACCACTTGGGTCGTTCTCTCCTCACTAGTAGTCCTAATGACCACACGGGGAGATAGGCCCTCTAAAGATTAAACAAAAAGAGCCTATTGCCCAAGACACAAAAGACACTGGTTCAATTTTAGTGCACCAATTGAAGTGTTTGCTAGTCTATTAAAACAAGGCACACAATAAAGATCAAAAATCCTTGCCAAGGTCCTACAACAAAGATCTATTAGTAGTTTCAAATGATCACCCCTCCTGCAAGCACACAAGTTAGGTAAATTTTAGATCCAAAAGACCTTGTGAAAATAGGGGCCTTCAACAAAATGATTTCTTTTCTTCTTTTGCTTTGAAGACAAGCTGCACCAATTTCGTTAGCTAGATCTGAAGATGTTAGCTCAATATAAACCAGATTTGAAATCCGAATGACGAAAAACCAGATCAAAGAAATCAAAATGCAACAACTGCACACAGATGCGATTAGATTTGACACAAATGTGGTTTCTGAACACAAACGTGGTTCCCGAACACAGATGCGCCTGAAGACTTCACAGACGCGAGTAGGGAACACAAACATGTTTCCTAGAATCTGCAAAAAAAAAAAATTGTCGAAGGTGCAAACGCGATTCCAGATGTCACAGATGCGACAAAAAATCAAAAACGCGATCCGAAAGTACGCAGACGTGAAAGTATCAAAAAGTTGTCGGAAATGTCAGATCTGCCACTTCAAAAACACAAAATCTGCAACAAAGGATGTTAAATGCAAAAGGGACAAGGGTCCCACTGGGCGTGCCAAAATGTATATGGTGAAAAGTGGATAAACAACAATATTGAAAGACTTAAATGAATTCAACCACAAAACCCTAGCCTAACAACAACAAAGATCCACCATAACATATGAAGATTACCTAAGACAATGCAAATCAAATGAAATCACAAAGATTATACCATCACATGTCCAATAGGGTTTGGATCTCCATTCTTCCTATCTCCATTGATCTTGCTTGATATATTTGCTCTCAGATTTTATATGTGCACAAGAGCTCAACAAAAAACAGAAATGTGGTTGCAAGTAGGCTTGATCACATATGAGAGTTCGAAAGCGTAGTGTAGTCGGGTAGTCAACTGATCAGAATAGATTGATTAGAGTTTGATAATGAAGGAAACATCTCCTTATATAGAAGACACCATAAAAAATGGAGGGATAATATTAAGAGGTGTAAAAGATAAATGGTCGGCTATGATTAGAGGGTAGGTAAAGAAAATAAGAAAATAATGAAAGGGTAGGTAGTGTATGAATTAAGAGATGAATGACATGTGTCATAGGTAGAAAAGGCTAATGAATTAATTAAATAAATAAAGATTTATTTAATTAATAGAGGAAGTGGGATCAAATTAAATAAATAAGATATTTATTTAATTTAGGAAAGGATAATTTAAATAAATAAATGTATTTATTTAAATGAGAAATAAGGCTAGAACAGGATAAATTAATTAATTAAATAAATAAATATTTATTTAATTAATAGAAGAATTAGGCTCAAATAATTAAATAAATAAAGATATTTATTTAATTAGACTGGACAATTTTAGGTGTATATATATATATATATGTTAGACAGTTCAAATAACCGGAAGACAACTGACAGGGGGGGTGTGAATCAGTTGTCATCAGATTATCGAAACCTTAATCAATTAAAACTTTAATACCAAAACCCAAAAAGTCAATACCAGAATGCATAAACCAAATACCGAAATAGCAGATATACCAATTAAGCATAAGCAACAATCACAGAATAAATACCATCCACATGACACTAAGATTTGTACGTGGAAAACCCGGTAAAGGGAAAAACCACAGTGGGAAGCCTACCCACGGTCAGATAATACTTCTGTAGTAAGTATGTGATTACAATTCAAGGGCCTGCACTTGCAGGAAGGCCAACAGCCTAGAGCACGTTGCTCATCACAAAAGGAGTCTCACTGACTACATAATAATCCAAACTAGAATCTGGAAGAAAGAATGAACTGCAATGATAGCATCTCCTATGCCTGAAATACAGCTTCGGTTAAGCTCAATATCAGAGGACAAAATCCTCTTACATAAACCCAACTCGATCACCAATGATTGACCAAATCTTCTGCTTGAATGATTATTACATTATTCGCTCCTATACCACATTCCTATATGATCTACAATGAGATCTTACATCTTATATATGCAAACCCTCGACCACAAACAATAAGGTTGGCCACCAGACAATAAAATAATTACATAATTACAAAACATGTCGGCCTGAGACCAAAAAAATAATATCCAACCCATAAGACATCCCAGAAACACATCGAGAAGTCCAATTCACACGTTAAATTAAGCCAGTCCATAACCTAGATAAACCGGGACCCAATTCAGGTCCACACATGCTAAAGCAATGATCCCAATCAACCAAGTCTCGAACATGATCACCATCAGCATCCCGAATCTCTACTAGAAGCCGCACCAACACCACTTATGCATAACATCAAAGATCAACAATGCTCTATCGGTGAAACCCTCGTCGGAACAACAAACCAAGCTTGCCAGCATACAGGATAGCATCCGATCACCAAATCAAGACCAACTGACTGAACATGAATCTGAGTAACATGAGTAAGCTAATTCCATAACCCAAACATATCAGAGCATACCGGATCAGCATGATTTAATCTAACCAGAAATCAAACAACTTACTGGGACCAGAAGGATACCGATAAAGCAGCCAAAACAACTAGTGTTGACATCAATGACAAAACATCAATGCAACACATAATCAATTCCTCCAAATGGCCAACAATCTCCCCCTTTGGCATTGATGGCAATACTAGATGTGAAAAATATCCAAGTGCCAAGAAAAGCCAAACAAATCTCTCATCCAATAGCAATGAAGTTATGAAACATACTCCACCTGATGTATATATCCCTTTAGTTTTTCACATGAATATCTCTCCCTCTTTGACATCAATGCCAGAAATCTGACATAAATATCAAAGAAAAAATAAAAACCACTGAATCACAAGGCTAACTACTCCCCCTGAGTAGCAGCATCCTCACATCAATCTGGAATGAATAATATCTCTGATAATGCATACAGGACGGATGTCAAATAGCATCAATCAATTTTATGTCGGAGGGGCAGAAACCCCTAATCTGTCTCTGAGGTACTCAAATGATTCTCTAGGCAAAGGTTTAGTGAAAATATCTGCAATCTGCTCTTTAGTGTTCACATAAACCAGTCTAACCTCATTTTCTTCCACCTTCTCCTTCAAAAAGTTATACTTGATAGATATGTGCTTTGTCTTAGAGTGAAATACCGGATTCTTTGATATGTCTATAGCAGCAGAGTTATCGCAATGAATAACTACTGGTCCAATGAAATACACTTTAATGTCCTTCAAAATTTGCTTCATCCATAGAACTTGTGTACAATTAGTAGCAGCAACAACATACTCAGCTTCAACAGTAGATAAAGAAGTACGTGATTGTTTCTTGCTGATCTATGAAACCAACTTCTTCCCAAGAAAGAAAGCTCCACCAGAAGTGTTTTTCTGGTCATCAACATCACCTGCCCAATCTACATCTGTATATGCACATAAAGTAAAGTCATCATCCTTAGGGTACCATAAACCATATTCGGATGTACCTTGCAAGTATCTAAAAAAAATTTCACCACGCTCTCATGATTTTCTCTAGGATCACTTTGATATCTAGATGCAATGTAAACAACATTCATTATATCATGCCTAGTTTGAGTCAAATATAGTAGACCTCCAATCATAGACTTGTATCTTGTAGGATTTACCGGTGCAAGTTCATCTTTCTTTGTCAATTTCTCACTTGTAACCATAGGAGTACTTACCGGTTTAGAGTCTACCATACCAAATTTCTTCAACAATTCCCTAGCATACTTAGTTTGACAATGTAAATCGGAAAAATTGAACCCTAGTCGTTCTCCCCTCCCCAACTCCAAGGAGAGAGAAGGGAGAGTCATTAGGGTTGATGGTTTTCACTTAAGGGAGACTTTACATTCAAAAGAGGGGTTGAAACCCACAAGATCCAATCCCACGCAATGCAAGATTGGATTCTATATGAGTTTCAAGGGGTAAGACATCAAGGATACCCTCTTTTGTAAAGAATGTAGATAGAAAGATTGAACTAGGAATGCATGTAAAGTGGGAAATATTCACTTATAAACAGAGATAGGGATATGAGATGAAGCTGCGGACCTGGAATTAGCAGTAAAATGTCGAGACGGTGCTATTCTACAAATTTGAGCGAAAGTTGACGGGACGATGGTGCCCGGCGTGCACATGGTCCTCCGAAAAATCCGCGAAACGAAGGGGGATCTGTTCATCTCTGTACAAGGATTCCAGATCTTCAATTATAGCCGTGTACTTGCAACCTACACACAGAAAAGCGAAGACGATTGGGGGGTTAGGGATTAGGGGTTTTCCCTTAGGTCAAACCCCAGTTTTGGAATTAACCAAGAAATGAGAATGTTGTAAATGTAAATGTTTGTAATGTAAACAAGTACTTGATACCTTGTTGTAAGAATGTTTGTATTCTTACATGCGAAGGTGTAATGTATGTAGTATGTAATGTGTTGTAAGTGATCTCCTCTTCAATGGTTGAATCCTTGTCTTGAATGCAACACTTGGCCTTGAATGGAGACTTAGAATGATCAATTGCTTGAAAGAATGTTTGAATGCTTGAATGCTTGAATATCGTTTCCGCCTTTTTTCCATCTACCAAAATGGGAGAGGAAATGTAGTTTATATACTTGCCAATTAGGGCTGATAGACTGATTTTCCCAACCTTAAGCCGACCAGGAAACATTATTTCCCGAATTGCAAACTTAAAGACCCGATGCCCAAAAGAGACCGGGCCCAAAATAGGGCCAGGGACCAGGGCGCTGGGCGCCATGGTCCCACCTCCAGGGACAGCAGGGTGCAAGGAGGATCAAGCCAGGGTGCAGAAAAATGCAGTTTTTGATGTCATGAACAAGTTTCGGGGTCTCCATTCAGGTTCTGTGTTGCATCGCCATCGTGAAGACCCAAATGCTGTCAAAATTGCAAGTGTCACAATTTTAGGACGCTACATTTAGCCCCCACTTTGGCGGGAGTATAAGCATACGCTCATACTTCCAGTAAAGTACAAGGAAAGAACATTGAAAAACTTTCACCACGTTAAGGAGGCAAGATACACCAAGCCCCCAGTGGACTAAGGATCTTACGACTTCGATTGACAAAGTAAAAGGGAAGATCACGAGAGAGAACCATGACTCTCAGTAGTAAGGTTCCCTCACTATGAGTCATGCAAGAAAGATGTCAAAAATTTTCAAGGAAAAAGCTAAATTTGTCAAGAAATTTTCAAGTATCTTGAAAAGATATGAACGGGATGTATGCCCCCCTACGTTAAAGTGATCGCACACGCCTCACCGGGGGTGATTGCTTTAAGGTAGTGATACATATAAGAACTAAGAAAGGAAAGGAGCACGTTATCACAAGGATTTAGCCCCCAAGTGTGAGATAAGCCCAAGGATAATAGACACAAAACACAAAACACAAGGTGACTTCTTTTTCCTCGGGGTCAGTATGCTGTATGATAATTCATGTATATCATATGTATGTATGCATAATTGTTCTTCATTCCCCAATCAAGGAAGGTCACCTAGAAGAAGGGAACACATGTGTCTTTTGAGTCAACATGAGAGAGACCAAAAGAGATCTCAATGCTTTGCATCGTCCTCAAGTAGACAACACTAAGGACAACAAATAGAAGAATGAGAATAACACATAGAAGAAGTAACAAAAGAGAGGAGGAGAGAGTTTGCTATGCTAATGAACTAGTCTAGGATGTCATCTACCCCCCGATCTTGCTGATCAATATTTCGGGAAGGTAGGAAACACGCTAGAGGAGGAACATCCAACACAGCAGATGGAGCTATCACAAGATCCAAACAAGGGCTATGTTCATACCCCAAGCCAAGGTGTTCTTGTCTAGGAGCTAGGATAAGTGCTTTAGAAAATGTGTTAGATAAATGGTTATCAACATCAACATATTCATATTCACTATCAGAATTAACAGGAGTAATATTTTCATCATGAATAACATTTTCATCTATATCATCATCAAGATTTATAACAATAGGATCTTTAACTCGCACAGGATCAAGACCATCATGCATCTTATGTTTAGGAGATTTTGGCTCAATTTTCGATTGAGGAGAAAATGGAATAATACTGGCTGAAGGTGTTTTTGGGGATTGCAAAGTTTGAGAAGCAGCTGCCTGAGCTCTAAGATGACACTTTCGTCGGCATTCACGTGCAGAACGATTTTGTCTAGTCTTAGTAGGAAGTGGAGAAGAGTGAGGAGGAGGAATGTTCTCATCCTTATCACTTGGGTGTTTAGGTTGTGGTCTCTTAGGTTGAATAATAGGAGAAGAGGAAGGTCTCTTCTCTCCATAAGAGGAAGGAGGAGGAACTGCTCCATATAAAGAAGGAATATTTGGTTTAGGAAGGAGACCAAGCCCATCATGACGAGGAGGTATAGGTCTACCTTTAGAAAGTTTATTAGACATAGGCATAGTCACATCCATAGGGATGGGTTGAGATTCTTCTTGAGGAAAGACATTAGTTTTATCTTTCAAAGGAAGAACTTCCTTCTCAAGAACGATAGGAATGTCTAGTTTGGGTGTTCTAGGTTCACTTAGAGATAGGATCATATCTTTTTTCCACTTTTGATGAGATTTGAAAAGATGATCACTTCGCGGAGGAAGAGATTGGAATTGTTTAGGCCAAAAGTAATCAATAGGAACGCTAGGAGTTCTTTCAGCTGGTTTAAAGAGACTATGATTGACAGTAACAACTTCACCATTATGGGGAAATTTCAAACACTTGTGAATAGGAGAAGCAATAGCTTTCATGGAAGATAGCCAAGGATAGCCTAGCTTCACACGAAATTGTTCGGACGATGGAATAATAGCAAAGTCCACATCAAGGGGTTTGTTATGAACCTCAATAGGTAATGTAATAGAACCAATTGCAAGAGAAGAAAATGCATCAAATAGTTTCACAACCACATTTGTTTCGTCATAGATTACTTGATTCAATTGCAAAGTAAAAAGAAATTCTTCAGTAATGACATTAACCATACAAGAAGGATCAATAAGCACTCCACGGCAAGGTGTATTCTTGACTTTTGCAACTATATATAAAGGACCATCAGGTGCCCTAATAGTTTCACAAGAATCAAAGGTGATAGAAGGTTCTTTAGGGAGAATCTGCTGCTCCACAAAGTTAATCACATTAGGAGTCATAGACACAAGATCATCACGTGAAACAGAGGAATCAGTAGTATCAATCGCATTAGAGGTATGAGAAGGCAATGGATCAGTAAAAATCTTAAGATTTTGGTTAGGAGGAGCTACAGATGTGTTGCCTTTATCATTCACTCCAGAAACAAAGATAGTATTATTATCAATCAAATCTTGAATTTTACCCTTTAAAGCAAAACATTTTTCAGTATCATGCCCAGGATGACGATGAAATTGACAAAAAGATTTGTTATCAAAATAGGGTGAGTTAATCTTTGCAAGATCTATTTGCCTTATAGGAGGAAGAGTAAGCACATTTTGTTCCAATAACTTATTCATAATACTATGCAATGATTCATTCAAAGGGAGTAAACTTTCTTTCTTTCCTGAAAAACTTAGAAATAGGAGGCACACCTGATGCTGCATTCACATTGTTGTTGATGATATTTTCATTGAATTTAATGGACTCTCTGTTCGGTTTAAACTTCCCAAATGGTTGTTGACTACTATCACCCTTATCACTCAGAGCCATAGGATTTGCTTGTTCCATTTGACTCACAGTCAGTTGATAATTGTGAAGAGTTGCGCACAACTGTTGGAAGGAAGTAAACTCAGAAAACAGAAGTTTTTCTCTAATATCTTTTTGTAAATTAGAAATAAAGATTCTTTGAATATCATTGTCAGGCACTGGAAAATAAATTTGAGCATACAAATGCTTATATCTACCAATGAAATCAGTCACTTTTTCTTTAACACCTTGTTTACAATGCATTAAATCAATCAAAGTAACTTTAGGACTTATATTGTTTTGAAATTGTTGAATGAAAGCATTTGCAAGTTGTTCAAAAGAAATAATAGAATAGGAAGGCAACGAGCAATACCATTGTAGGGCTTTATCTCTTAATGTTCTAGTAAACAGTTTTGCAAGCAACCTTTGGTCATAAGCAAAATCAGTACATATTGTTTGAAAGGTCTTAACATGTGTTAGAGGATCACCCTTACCATTATAAAGCTCCAAATGCGGAATTTCAACATGTTTAGGGGGGATAGCTCGAACAATGTCAAGAGAAAGTGGGCTCACAACATCAAATGTGGGCACACTAAACTTGGCTTGATTCATAGAGGCAATTTGTTGCTGTAAAGAAGAGACAGTTTGTGCAAGATTGTTAATGGTCGCTTCAGTCGAAGAGTTCGTATTAGACGTGTTAGATTGTGATGGAGGTGTTATGTTATTGAAAGAAGGTAGAGAGTAAGATGGTGGGACACTATGATAGTTAGTCATAGGAGATGATTGGAAAGGAGGAACACTACAAGGAGGAATGGAAGGGTTAAACGAATTGCCCCCTTGTGTCATGTTTATTTGTGGAGATATAATAGGAACACTCATTGAAGGAATGAATGAAGAAGTCGGATTGATTAAAGGAAGAGGGTTGATTGAAGAAGAGGGATTGCCCCCATGACTGGTGATCATAGGAGGAATGTCTTGTGTTGAAGTAGTCATTATGTTTGATGTAAAAGTAGGTATACTAGCAATAGGAGTCGTCAAAGGAATAGAATAATTAACTTGAGTAGGAGGTTGTGTATAACCTAAGGTTTCAACACAACTTTTCATAGGCATCACATTCGAATCCACAATGTGTGCAATACCACACAAAATATCAATTCCATTCTTATCACTTTGAACCATACGTTTTAGACCCTCAATTAATGAAAGAGCTTCGCTATCGGGGTATTCTTGAGACATCCATTGTCGAAAATCATCAAATTGGTTATCCAATTTTGAAAGTTGTTCTACAGAAACCTCATGGAGAGCTTCTTCATCATTAAGAGGATTAGAGGAATTACCCATGTCCTCACTAAAAAGGCCATTCAAATTAGGTTCCATCTCCTCGGTAATTACACCTTGGAAAGACTTAATTCTAAGGCTTCGTCTAACGGGAATAGTGTAAGTAGGGCTTATTGTTGTCAAACTCATGCACTAAAGAAAGAGAGAAGATTTTGAATTTTAGAGGTAGCAAATTTCAATAAAATCAGCCAATCTCCTAGATTTAAGCTGTTAAATGCAATCAGGACAATCTCCCGAAATTTCAGAAAAAATGTCCGGGACCGTGGCGAACGGAGTGCACACGGTCCTCGCAACTTTTTTCGAAATTTTCAGGGATGAAAGTTATGATGATTTTAAAGCTAATCTGAAAAAATTGAGTGATTTTACGATCTGTAGATAGGTCAAATTAAAGTTGCAATCTCGAAATTGAACCCTACCAAGATTGTTGAAAAATGTAAATTTTGAATCTTGAAAAGGAGAGGGAAACTGAAATTTTGAATTTTATGATTTTAGAGGGAATATCAAAAGCAATGCAAGTTTTAAAATTTAAAAGTTGACTCTATTTCATGCAAAATTCAAATTTGAAAGTGGAAATCAAAGTTGTTGCAATTAAACACTTAATTTCAAAAGTCACAAACTGCAAAAATTTGAATAAAACACTGAAATTTCGAATGAATGCTAACACACTTTTCAGATTTAGGACTGTAAGAAACACAATTTTGACATGAATTTTAATTTCAACGATTTTTGAATGATTCGAAGCCTCAATCCAAGCAATCGCTAGACCAACTTTGACTGTAATTTTGAAAGTGTTAAAATTGATAAAATCAGCCAAAATTCTGGATTTTAGCAGAAAAATACAGTAAGATCTAGCTCCCGAAATTTCGGAAAAAATGTCGGGGACGATGGCGCTCGGGGTGCACACGGTCCTCGCAACTTTTTTCCAAATTTTCAGGGATGAAAGATATTGTGATTTTGTTGCGGAATCCAAAGTTACAGTCGATTTGATGGTGTTTTGATCAGTGAAATTATCAGTCAAAGGTTGAATCAAGGAGGTCTTAAAAATTAGGATTTTGACATTTAACCACTTAATTTTCAGAATTAAAGCACAAATATGAATTGACAATTTGCAATAGAAAGGTAGATCTGAAACAAGCATTAACAATTAAACATTTCACAAGTTTAATTACTAAAAAAAAAATTTTAGGGTTTTTATGCAATTAACCTCTAAAATTTGCAAAAGATCAAACATGGAAATGTAATTAAGGAAACAAAATTTTCAGATCTAACCATGAATAATCAGAATGAGAATGTTCACGTCGGGTTCACCAAAATGTAAAGCGGAAAAATCGAACCCTAGTCGTTCTCCCCTCCCCAACTCCAAGGAGAGAGAAGGGAGAGTCACTAGGGTTGATGGTTTTCACTTAGGGGAGACTTTACATTTAAAAGAGGGGTTGAAACCCACAAGATCCAATCCCACACAATGCAAGATTGGATTCTATATGAGTTTCAAGGGGTAAGACATCAAGGATACCCTCTTTTGTAAAGAATGTAGATAGAAAGATTGAACTAGGAATGCATGTAAAGTGGGAAATATTCGCTTATAAATAAAGATAGGGATATGAGATGAAGCTGCGGATCTGGAATTAGCAGTAAAATGTCGAGACGGTGCTGTTCTGCAAATTTGAGCAAAAGTTGACGGGACGATGGTGCCCGGCGTGCACACGGTCCTCCGAAAAATCCGCGAAACGAAGGGGGATCTGTTCGTCTCTGCACAAGGATTCAAGATCTTCAATTATAGCCGTGTACCTGCAACCTACACACAGAAAAGTGAAGATGATTGGGGGGTTAGGGATTAGGGGTTTTCCCTTAGGTCAAACCCCGGTTTTGGAATTAACCAAGAAATGAGAATGTTGTAAATGTAAATGTTTGTAATGTAAACAAGTACTTGATACCTTGTTGTAAGAATGTTTGTATTCTTACATGCGAAGGTGTAATGTATGTAGTATGTAATGTGTTGTAAGTGATCTCCTCTTCAATGGTTGAATCCTTGTCTTGAATGCAACACTTGGCCTTGAATGGAGACTTAGAATGATCAATTGCTTGAAAGAATGTTTGAATGCTTGAATGCTTGAATGCTTGAATATCGTTTCCGCCTTTTTTCCATCTACCAAAATGGGAGAGGAAATGTAGTTTATATACTTGCCAATTAGGGCTGATAGACTGATTTTCCCGACCTTAAGCTGACCAGGAAACATTATTTCCCGAATTGCAAACTTAAAGACCCGATGCCCA